>NC_143481.1:47832695-48135195 GCF_027475165.1 Benincasa hispida | reverse complement strand
GACCAGAGAAAAGAAGCGCCGCCTTAAACACGTGGCGGATTAAGACGTGAAGTGCATGCGTGACCAATGGACACGCATGCAGGTGATTGTGTCATGGCTTACGCACATTGTTTTGGATTAAAGCGCCAGCAGAACACTGCAGATTCCATCACTCGCCTCACACAACTGCGGGAAAAATGTTGTGATCTCTATTTTTCTTTTTTCTTTTGTTATATTTTAAATTCAATTATTAAAATCAGCCGATATTCCTTTTTCTTTTTCTTTAATATTTGAATTAGTAAAATAAATTGTAGATTTTGTAAGGATAAAATATCTATTTGATTTATAGGTTATATTTTTAGTGGTTTTAAAAGTTTACACTTTCAATAAAAATAAAAATTTTAATTTCATTTAATTTTAAATTTCAAAATGTTATAATTTCTCTTTGATATTTTAATTTTGTTTTACTTTAGTCGTTATGTTCCATAATTTGCACTTACAACCCCATTTTCATTAAATGCTTGCTTTATGCGTTTAGTGGTAATGTTTATTAAAATTATAAACTAAATTAATTAATACACATCGAAAGATTGAAAAATGAGTATTTATTTCAAAAAATCGGAGTTAATTATGTAAATCTTGTAATCTAAATACCAAATCGAAACAAAATTCAAATATAAAAATAAAGTTGTATCATTTTTTAAACTTATAGATTAGATCGAAACTCAAAATTTAAGTACAAAACATGTAAGATTATTTTGAAAACCTAAGAATCAAATAGAAACTAAACTCATAATCTAAGGACCAAAAAGATATTTCTCCTTTTTATTTCATATTTTTGTTTTCTTACCTGAGACGTGGTTCAATCTTTTTACCCTTTGATGGTCTAAATCAATTGAATTATACCAGAAGGTAGGATTAGAGTTTTTTTGTTAGTTTGAATTAAAAGAAAAATACTTTTTTGGTTCCTACGTTTTAAGTCTAGTTTTGGCCCTTAAGTTTAAAAATATTATATATTTAATCATTCAGTTTTGAATTTGATTTCTATTTAGGAAAATTTCAAAATGTTACAATTTTATCCTTGACATTTGAGTTTTATTTCATTTTGGTCTCTAGGTTTCAAGATTACATTTTTAACTTCAATTGTTTTTTAATTAAATATTCACTTTCAATCATTGACATCAATGTCTCTTACTTAATTTAAAATTATTAGGTGAAAATTTAAATTTAATTTCAAGCATGATGAAAAATAGTGAAACTTAATTGATTATAATCATATTGGACATTTTAAATTTATTAACATATATTAACACTAAAGATAGAAAATGAGTATTTATTGAAAATCGAGATGAAAAGTAAAAATCTTGAAATCTAAGGATCAAACTGAAACAAAATTCAAATGTCAAAGGTAAAATTATAATCAAACTTAAAGTTAAAGGATTATATTAAATGTATAATATTTTAAAATCTAAGAACCAATTAGAAACTTGACTCAAACCATAGAGACCAGAAGGATATTTTCCCATTGAGTTAACTTAATCTATTATAATCTTCAAAAATTTGAAAAAGATTTATTTTATTTTATTTTTATATTTAAATCAAGGATCGAAAGCAATATTTTGCAATTTTAGAGAGGATAAAAGATTTTAAATCAATGACCGTTAATTATTATACTTTTTACTTTTGTTTTTAATTTATGGTCTTTACTACTATTGACAAGTTCTGGTTATTCGATCACATTTTTACTAACGTTTAGAATAAAAATGAGATTATCCTAAATTTTGTAGTTTAAAATTTCGAGTTTGAAAACTCAAACACCAAGATATAACCTAATTAGTCAAACTTTAGAGACAAAGATAAGCTAAAATATAGAAACTATATTATTTAACTTTTTACTTTATTTAACAAATACTTGTAGTTCGAAAAAACCGATCAACTCAACCCAATTAATGTAGTTTGGATTAGGTTATCAACTCATTTGGGTTGAGTTGGGTTCAAATAAATGAAAATTTTATGAATTTGGTTGGTTCATGGATTCAACTAATATAACCCAAACCAACCCGAATTTATTATTAACTTTAAAATATATATTTTTTATTACTTATAATATAATAATTTATACATATATTGATTTTAATTTTATTTAATTCTAATATTTTTTAAATAATTTACATTTCAACACTATTAAAAGTAGTTTCTCTGCACTTTAGAAATAAAATTTTCACTATATAAATTAAAATTGAGTTATTAATCTTAATTCAATATATGAAAATAATTAAATTAGATTTTTACAAATTTACGTTTTGTTTCTTTTTATAACAAAATTTTAAATAAATGATTTAATTAACCCGAACCAACCCAACTCAAATACTTCATGATTGGGTTGGGTTAAGTTCATTTTTTAATAAGGGTTATTTGGGTCGAAAAAATTTGCAACCCCCTAGTCTAAAAAGTCTTTCAACAAAACCTATAAACATCCATATTGATATCTCTTACAATTAACATAGATAAAAATATTGGTATGTTATTTTAGAGTATCCATCTTTTAAAAGTTACATTAATATTTTTAATCTTTTTTAAAAGAAATTTTAAAATATTGTTACCGTTAAAATAAGGATAGAAAAGTCTATCCTCACCCACCACCTCCCTCTAATTTCATTCTCTCTCTCCCCTCTAGTTCGATTTATGACAATTGATTTTTCTATTTTATCCACTTCCAATCTTCAAAAACTACTAACTCATCCAAGGTATATAGATTTAAGGAAACCAAAAAGAAAAAGTGAAACCATCAAATAACTTTAGAATTTAAAAATATTATTCTTAATTTAAAAACTCAAATCTTTCGATATAGAAATCAAATGTTAGAGACTAAAATTATATTTACATATGTATATATAATTAGAGGTGGTTGGGAAGTTGAAAGCTGGAAATCAGAAAAATATTAGAATAATATTAGAATGAGTAAGGAATTAAGGACAGAATAGAAATTGAGATCATGAAACATAAAAACAAAATGAATTTAGTATTATAAATTTGATTCAAAATATTTAATCAAAACATAAATTTTAGATTATATTATATTACAATCTCATTCCATTACCATCCTCCAATATTTGAAAAGAAAAAAGAAAGTTAATACCTCGAGCCGCCCATGGACCACGAAGAAAATGGAAAAATGAAAATAATGCATAGCTTATTGGTTGGACTAAAAACTCGCCGTGGAATTGGCATAAATCGCGGAGTTGAATGTTGTTTGTTGCTTATTGGTTATGGAGCCAACCTTTTTAACGGTGGCTTTGAAGTACACGTCAGCATACCTACTTCTCATCGCCCGCTACCTTCACCCCTTTCCTCGAACTTCACCTTCATCTTTATCAATATTTTTTTCTTTTTCTTTTTCTTTTACTAAATAAATAATTAATAATGTTTGACCAATTAAAATTATATATTATTTCTTTTTGACAAATAATCTCAATTCAAAATTCACGCAAGTGGTTAAGTGGAATGGAAACTATTTACTGGATAAAGCTCGGTTAATTTTATATTATTTTATATTAATTTCACATTAATGTATTTTTCTCCTTTTTTTTTGTACCTTTCGTTTAAAAATATTATTTATTTTTAAAATGGTTAATGCATGACTTGGTTGAGTTTGTGAATTAAATTTTTTCATGAATTTAAATTCTCAACACTTTTTAAAATCAGTTAACTAATTATCACAAATGAACTTATCTTACTCATTAAAACTTGAAAGTTCGATTCTTCATCTTCACCATTTTTGTGTTGAAAAAATTTAAGTCCTATTTATTAAATATTTGATTTTTTAGATTTTGGATTTTGAAAATAAACTCTATATATACTACTTCCATCTCTAAATATCTTTATTTTTTTGTTATATACTTTTTACTAATGATATAAAAAATCAAATTAAAATTTAAAAACTAAAAAATTTAGCTTTTAAAAGCTTGTTTTTGTTTTTGAAATTTGACTAAAAATTTAACTATTTAATGTTGGTAATGACTTTTGGGCTTCGGCCCACAAGAAAAGTTAAGGGAGAGTGGGCGTTTTGTCTCACATGGATGGATTTGGAATTGCCTAGAGGGTATAAATAACAAGACATTCTAGATGAGAGTCCAAATTGTGTTGATGGTAGAAGTATAACCTTTTCACCACACGCGTGCCGTCATTCGTCCGAAGCGGGTTTGGATTACTGTGCTTGCGCAAAAAAGAACTAAATTTTTATTACTTATCTATTTAATTTTTTCAAGAAATCATTTTATTAATATTTTGTTGATCATTTTGTTATTCATCTACTACAACGTCGATATGACCGTTCATCTGCTTCTTGTCTCCTCTACTATTAATAGATATCACACTTGAGAGAGGAGACACCACAACTGATTGTTTTCTTATTTCCCTCTTATGTTTTCATCAAATTGTTCTTCTGTTTTGAGCAACATTCTCATCAATTCTAATCCATTTTCTGGTGAGTGCATGCCTGAATTTGAAGACTGCGTTAACCTTGGAGAGCAACCGATATACTGATTAGCACCAAGGTCGTGTCATAATTTCTTTCAGGGCAGTGGTCTCCACGGTGCTGTAACCCTTCATGACATCTTTTCTATCATGTACTAAAAAAATATGTAAATTATTGTAAAAAATAGAGAAAAAATATATTTAATTTTTAAAAATCAGAAACAAAAAATCAAATAGTTACCTTTCTGAACCAAATTTGTGAAGTTTAATGTATAAAAACTTGTAACTTCTATAAATAAATATTGCTTATATACATAGTACAATAACAAATGAATCTCATAAAGTAGATTACGAAAGTTTAGAATACAAACAATTTTATAATCTAGAGTTATCATAAATTACATTTGTCTAACTTGTAGGTTAAGTAACCTTTTGGTCCTATCGGATATGATTTAGGTCAACACCTTTCGTGGACCCCACAAGATGTCTATGGTCTAAGTGTTGATGGTCTATGTGTGTTCAATATTTTTTTTCTTTTCATTTTTTCTCTTTACAAAATAATAATAATAGAAAAATAATAAATTGGTTTTTCCCATAATTATGTGTGGTTGATTAATTAAGTTGATTTATGAGGGAAAACAATGATTATGACTAATGAGTATGAGTTTTAATGATAGTGGTCCATTTTCGAAAGAATTCAGGGTATGTTTGAAATACATTTTTAAGTGTTTAATTTAAAAAATTGGAAGAAATTAGAGTATTTGGTAAACACTTAAAGTAGTTTCTCCAATATATTTCAATCAATTTTTATCAAAAGTATTTAAATAAAAATAATTTTTTAAAAATATTTTCTTTTTTAAATCAATCTAAACCGACCCTTTGAAACATAAATCTGACTTTATTAAAGACTACTTTTTAATCCCTCTCAAATTATGCCAACTAAAACAGTAATTTTGATCTTTTCCCATGTTTGACTTCAAAAAAGACCATAATGGAAATATTCTCTATTTAGTCCTATGAATATTATGAAAACATATATTCTTCCCACCTTAAAGAAAAGTCAATTTGGGTATAATTCAGTAATTCATTATATTAGAAACAAGCTCACCAAATATTTAAATTTCAATTTCATCCTAATTATATTTGATTAAAATATATGTTTTTTTATTTCTCAAATGAAAATATACTAGGTATAATATATAAGACATAAATAGTGTGTATTTGTTTTAAGAAATTGATGAATTTTACTATTAAAAAAAAAAAATCAATTTTATACCTTGTTTAATTCATACACTGTAGACTTCACGAATTCACAATTTCTTAGACTTCATAACCGTCTACTCTTTACTATATCACTATTTATACAAAGATATAATTTGATGAAACTAAAATTATATGATACAAATTGATGAGTAAGAGTTAAAAGATCATCATTTCCCTTATTTTAATTAAAAAGGCTTTAAAGAATAGTCTGATTTTTTTAAAAAAGTTTATATTTGTATTTTTATTAAAAAAAAAAGAAAGAAAAAAGAAAACCCAGTCTTTATGGAAATGTTAAATTCAATCCTTGTTTTGTCAATTGGAAATTTTAGCTACAAAAAGACAAGAGTAGCCCTCCCTCCTTTCTGTTCTGTCCCAGTTGACACCTCTAAAAATGAATGAAAAAAAAAAAAAAAAACACACACACACAAAAAGATAAAACCCTGCATGTAAATGCATGCATCTTCACCATTTTTTAAAAGAAAATTAAAGGGAAAAAAAGTTTTGGAAAGCAACTAACATTATTTTATAAATATTTAAACTATTTTTGCTACACGCTTATGTGTAAAAATATTGTTTTTTTTTGTTTTTTTATTTTTTTTTTATTTAGTTGCGCATGCAAAAAGCTGTCAATTAGGTCTCACAAGTGGGATTATGAAGAAAATGAAAAAAAAAAAAAAATTATAAATCATAAAATTAGCTATAATCGACTATTTATTTATTATAATTTTTTAAGATAAATCTAATGAACTTATGAATTATGATTTATGTGTAAAATACCTTTTTTTAATTCAGGTACTCCATTTTAATTTAGTCATTGTACTTTTTTTTAAAAAATAAATCTAAAAATAATGAGTTTTTTAAAGTTAGTTTAAAGTTATTTGCTATTGGACCTGATAAAGGCACGATGTAAATTTGTTTTAAAATTTTATAGAAGAAAGATGAATGAAGATTTTGAAATGTTTCATATATAAACAATTGCTGAGTAAAATTTTGTCTCTCTATATATTTTTGAATTCTCCATACATAAGCGGCAAATTATTTGAATCGATTTGGGTATTGATGTGCTCAATCTAATCATGTAGAGAATGTTTGGCTCACCAATATGAGTTGTTTTGAGTTAAAGTAAAAATTACCAACTCAATTTTGGCCCACCAACTTTAAATATTTGGAGAGTTGAATTGATTATTTTTATCAATTCACCCAAATTCTCCATTCATTCAATGTTTTCAATAGTTTCACCAATTGGTCATCACTGACAACTATCGTTGCCACACTCTGCGACCAACTCCGAATGACTACCTTCGTATGGATAACTCTGGTGACTAACTTCGAGCTTCGACAACCACCTTCAACAAGAACTTTGGCAAGACCTCTTCTAGTGACAAACCTGTTGGGGTTGATGCCCTAAAGTCTCGTGTCCTGTAGTTTGTAAACAGTTTGTACGAACGCTTGTGTTGTTAATATATGATATTTACTTCACATCTTGAATTTTTGCTCAGTTACTTGTTTTATATGCTTTACCACAAACCAATAAACATAAAATCCCTGGTTATCTGTATATGACTCAAGCATGTATGTGGTGACATACAAGTGGATCATGTCTTGAGTGATAACCAAAATGGTCTGTAGTATATGGATATAGGAGGGAAACCTCATCCTGGTAACGCTACGGATGCGGTCCGCTTTGTGGAATGTTCACAAGTGTTGTGACTTGTCACAAATGGTCTGATCCTGATCATTCATGTTGGGGATATGCGAGTGGGGGCATCCTATACAAAGAGTTTGTATAAGACTTGGCCACGAAGTGTTAATGTTTCGTTATATAACACCGTTCATGACAGAGACTTCACTTCACTAGAATGACCATAGGTAACATGACCTCAATCCTGAGTGAGTTGAGAACTCCTGCCATTGAGGGTGGTCCTTTGATTTGTATGGGTACGAGTGGCCAAGTCGCCGATTCAAACCTACCATTTTGGGAATTCATCTGATTTGGGAGCTGGGAACTCAACTACACAAGATGGAATTCACTCCTTCCCCGAGGCAGGGGTAAGTAGATAGATAGCTCCCTTAAGGGCTGATTCTGAGGCTTGAACGATGTGGCGCTACACACCTTCTCTTGGCCCGAAAGGTGTTCACACATAGTTGGACTATGTTGTATTGTTCATTAGAGGAATCAGTGGTACTTAAGGAGTGAGATGTAACTACGGGGGCAAGATGGTAATTTGGCCCAGCTGTACTTACGAGCATCTGTGAAGGGTCGTTGTACTCATGATTAGTTATATCCGATGGACACAGAAATATATCTGTGGTAAGAAGAGTTCAGTTGTTGGTCTTTAATGGAATGCCTGACAGTTAACGGATGGTGGATCTCGTGGCTAAAGAGTTTAATCAGCTATTCACGGACCATTGTAGCTTCGAGCCACAGGTCCATTAGGTCCCCTGGGTAGCTTGGATAAAGTTGAGAACTAGTGTTTGGGTTAATTTGAAATGTTCAAATTGACAAAAGGAAGTTCGATTATATATGATATAATTGAACTGGTTAATTATATATGATATAATTGACTAAATGTATAAGATACATTATTTTGGAGAAAATTAGATATAAATATGATTTATATCAAGTAGAGGAGAAAATATTATAGTCGATATGTGATATCAAACTATAGGATAAAAATATAATATGATTATATTTATTAATTAATTAGTTTATTAATTATATGATAATTAATCCAAATTTCACGTTCAGATGTGGGTTAGTGGGGCAGCGTCGGTTATTGTAACCGATGAATTAAAATGAAAATAGTTTTCATTTTGTTTAATCGTCCCAAAGAATTCGGAAGAGCACATTGTTGAAAAAGAAAACGATCACTTAAGAATTTTGAGAGCCTATATGATAGTCCTCTCCACCTAAACGATTGTCCTCATCGTGCCTAAACGATCGCACATTAGTTCCTACACAATCGCATAGCTTCTCTAAACAATCGTATAGTGTGTCGAGTTTGTTAAACGATCGTATACCTTTTCCTAAACGATTGTTCATTAAATCCTACACGATCGTGTAGCTTCTCCTAAACGATAAACATTGTTTTATGCGATAACGCCTTTTTCCCTCCCACTTGCTTATCGTCTACACGATCCGTGCTTCCTCCTTCCTCTATCAAATTCACCAAAGACCACGCTTTGGGTTCTCACTCTGAGAATATCCTGGGCTCTTTTCTGGTGGTGTCGTCCCCATGGCATTCGTGTTCGTGCAGTTGTTCGTGATGTTATGTCGACGCTGCTGCTGGGCGTTGGTTGATCGGGTGGAGGGTTCCGCTGCATTGCGTTCCAAAGATTGAAGATTGTCTTCAACTGGTATGGCACTCTTTCCCTTGGTATATCTTGTTTATAGCATGCCGATAATTAGTATTTGTTTGCATAATTGTATGTTTTGAATGTATAATGTGTATTTCGGTCACGGTGAGATAGGAGCGATCCGAACGTGCTCATGGAACTCTTCGATAAGAGATCATTCAATTGGTATCAGAGCCAGGTTCTGATACTTCGACTTCATCTGTTGCAATGAAATGACATATACATTCATGATGGGTGCATTTCTATGTTGTTTATTTGTTAAACTTGTACTGAATGTGCAGATTATTGGATGTTTTCGGGATGATTAGCCTCGGTTTGATTTAGATCCTTTTACATTTGCGATTGTTTGTAAAGGCCCCTGCGTTTTTGGGCATTAATGATCATTATCGAGTCTGTATTCAAAGTTTGTTTGAAGTTGAGTCGTTCGAAGAAACAGATCTGTGCAAGCATTGCATAAGAGTGGTACACGATCTGTGCAAGTGTTGCAGTTTTTTGAGGAAAGAGGCGATCTAGGGTTGATCGCATCGTACAAAAGTTGTGGTATACGATCACTGTTGATCGCATCGTAAAAATGATGGACTATGCGATCGCTGTTGAATGCATCAGTTAAACGAAGGGGTATGCAATCAAGATTTGATCGTATCGTCTTGACGATCAGGTATGCGATCGCGTCGTGTAGATGATGAAATGCTTGCAGATCGTTTAACGCATGCACGGTAGACGATCGTTTAGGTCAGCAAGCTTCATCGCTTAGTAACGCACGATAAATCGTTTAACTGTCATCGCGCTATACGATCGCATAGGCGATCAGGCTTCGCAGCCTCGTCGTCGTCAACACGATCGTTTACTTATGCTTCTATTGTCTAGTGCGTGCTGAACGATCATCTACCTGCTGGAGTTTACTACACGATGGAGACCTCCTGGCAGTTCAAGACCCGGTTCGCTCGATGAAAAATGTAATAGATAGGGTTTTTTCATTCCAGTTTTTGTAAAGGCTCATCCCGGTCCATTAATCCTTTATTTATTACATGTGATGTATGTTTTATTTATATGTCATATGCTATGAACATATAGTAAATCCCACTTTAGGTTATGCAATGGTCATGCATCATCTTTTTTTTTTTGTAATTGTTATAATTTAGAGAAGCATTATTTAATTATGTAAGAGCATGCTCATGCATCATATAATATAAGAGTTATATTTATGCATGCATAAAAAGCATTGACATGCATCATCTTTATATTATAACTGTTATAGTATAAGAGTGAATGATAGCATATTTGCTTGGTTGTTACCGCATTATATAAAAGTTATATATAGTAATGACCGGAAATTGCATAAAGCATGACACATAGGTTACTTTATAAATGTTAATAAACACCTTGTTGTGCGCAATGTTTTTAGTTGTTTCTTTTTAGAAGTTAAAGAGAAATTAGAACTAAAAGAAATAAGAAAGACATGCATACTCATTTAGGTTTAATTCTTGGTTTTAAAGTGTTTAAAACTTGGATCACATAGACCTAAGATCACGATTCTAATATGATTAGCAACCCTAAGGCTTTAATCTTTTAATCCATTTAATAGGATTAAATTGGCTAATAAAAGGTTAAAGTGTAGCAAATCTATCTATAAAGAACCTTTTGTCTAAGGCGGGTTCTGTCTAGGCTGGAGTATTTAAGTTGACGGAAATGTAACACCCCTACCTGGGAACTTACCTGGAAAGGTGAATTAGATAGATTTGATGCATGCATGCAAGTTAAGGACAATCCATTAAAGTGTTTAAATGTGACTACTTGAACTTGTTCGTATTTCATAGATAAACGTTGTTTATGAGCAGAGTTTAAAAAGACGACTTAGACTAAAATCAGTAGCCGATTGTCTAGGTTAATGAATCCCTAGGTAGAACATTCAGTGGGAGGTACTGTTGGGGTTGATGCCCTAAGGTCTCGTGTCTTGTAGTTTGTAAACAGTTTGTACGAACGCTTGTGTTGTTAATATATGATATTTACTTCACATCTTGTATTTTTGCTCAGTTACTTGTTTTATTTGCTTTACCACAAACCAATAAACATAAAATCCCTGGTTATCTGTATGTGACTCAAGCATGTATGTGGTGATATACAAGTGGATCATGTCTTGAGTGATAACCAAAATGGTCTGTAGTATATGGATATAGGAAGGAAACCTTATCCTGGTTACGCTACGGATGTGGCTCGCTTTGTGAAATAGTCACAAGTATTGTGACTTGTCACAGATGGACTGATCCTGATCATTCGTGTTGGAGACATGCGAGCGAGGGTGTCCTATACAAAGAGTTTGTATAAGACCTGACCATGAAGTGTTAACGTCTCGTTATATAACACCGTTCATGACAGAGACTTCACTTCACTAGGATGACCATAGGTAACATAACCTCAATCCTGAGTGAGTTGGGAACTTCTGCCATTGAGGGTGGTCTTTTGATTCGTATGGGTGCGAGTAGCCAGGTCGCCGATTCAAACCTACCATTTTGGGGATTCGTCTGATTTGGGAGCTGGGAACTCAGCTACACAAGATGGAATTCACTTCTTCCCCGAGGCAGAGGTAAATAAATAGATAACTCCCTTAAGGACTGATTCCGGGGCTTGAACGATGTGGCGCCACACATCTTCTCTTGGCCCGAGAGGTGTTCACACATAGTTGGACTATGTTATATTGTTCATTAGAGGAATCAGTGGTACTTAAGGAGTGAGATGTAAATACAGGGGGAAAACGGTAATTTGGCCCAACTGTAATTACGAGCATCTGTGAAGGGTCATCGTACTCATTATTGGTTATATCCGATGGATAGAGAAATATATATCTGCGATAAGAAGAGTTCAGCTATTGGTCTTTAATGGAATGCCTGACAGTTAACGGATGGTGGATCTCGTAGCTAAAGAGTTTAGTCAGCTATTCATGAACCGTTGGAGCTTCGAGCCACAGGTTCATTAGGTCCCCTAGGTAGCTTGGATAAAGTCAAGAACCAGTATTTGGGTTAATTTGAAATGTTCAAATTGACAAGAGAAAGTTCGATTATATATGATATAATTGGACTGGTTAATTATATATGATATAATTGGCTAAATGTATGAGATACATTATTATGGAGGAAATTAGATATAAATATGATTTATATCAAGTAGAGGAGAAAATACTATAGTAGATATGTGATATCAAACTATAGGTTAAAAATATAATATGATTATATTTATTAATCAATTAGCTGGTTAATTATATGATAATTAATCCAAAATTCACGTTCGGACGTGGGTTAGTAGGGCAACGTCGGTTATTGTAACCGATGAATTAAAATGAAAATAGTTTTCATTTTGATTGATTGCCCAAAAGAATTCCCAAAAGAAATCGAGCGCGCGTTGGTGAAAATCAAAACGATTGCTTAAGAAAATCGAGAGACTATACGATAGCACTTTCCACCTAAACAATCGTCTTCCTCGCGCCTAAACGATGGCACACTGTCGCCTACACGATCGCATAGCTTCTCTAAACGATCGTATAGTGTGTCGATTTTACTAAACGATTGTATACCTTTTCCTAAACGATCGTTCAGTAAATTTTACACGATCGTGTAGCTTCTCCTAAACGATAAGCATTTCTGCTATGCGATATCATCTTTTTCCCTCCCACTTACTTATCACCTACACGATCTGGTTTTCCTCCTTCCTCTACCAAATTCACCAAAGACCACCCTTTGGGTTCTCACTCCGAGAATACCCGGGGCTCTTTACTGGTGGTTTCGTCCCTGTTGTGGTTGTGAGTTTGCGGTTGTTCGTGCTGCTGTTTTTGACGCTGCTGCTGGGCGTTGGTAGATTGCGTGGAGGGTTTCGCTGCGGTGAGTTATGAAGTTTTGAAAAGCGTCTTCAACTGGTATGACATTCATTCTCTTGTTATTTTGTTGTTCATAGCATGCCGATAATTAGTGTTTGTTTGCATAACTGTATGTATGGAATGTATAATGTGTATTTTGGTCACGGTGAGATCGGAGCGATCCGAAGCGCTCATGGAACTCTTCGGTAAGAGATCCTTAAGGTATTTGGGGCATGAGATGCTTGGCGTGTCCCCATAATGGATGGTGTTTTGGTAGGTCAATATCAAGGTAGATGGAGAGAGTGTTTATAGTAAGTGGGAGCGGGAAGTGCGACAGCATATCCCTCGGTCTCCCTCATTAGGTTGAATAAAGCTACTGCACATCGCCTCGAGGCACCCTGGGAGTGTCTCCCTAAAGGATGGCAATTTTGCGCGTTTCTTTATTTGATCTCCTGTAAGAGGATAAGGTAACTTAGTCTCTTTTCCTAATCAGCTTCTTCCCTATGGTGGGCTCATGAGGGCAGGACTCTGGCACCAAAAGAGAGGGGTTACACTTATGCGGAATGGTTAAAGGTTAATGATTCTAGACCGAAAAATGGTGGTGTTAGGTTCAGTTCCAAGAGTTGGTTCTGCCTAATGGTTGAGAATGTCTCATCCCAGCGAAGGGGCAACTGATCACCCCACCGGTGACGTTTGTCCTGCTTCACTGGGGCATCATTGCAAAATAGAAGTCTATAACTTAGGGTACTTGAAACTGTTTTGAAAAACTGATTGTTTTAAAAGTGGTTTAGCAAAATCTAATAAAGTTTTGTTCGTATTTTCAGCAAAATTTTCAAAATGGCAACAACTATGTTAGAATTGCTAAGCGCCGAAAAACTTACTGGCGATAATTTCGCAACATGGAAACACATGATCACGACGATCCTAATCATGGAGAATCTCATGTTCGCTCTCACGGAGACTTGTCCTCCTATTCCAGCTTCGATTTTCGTTCGAAATTTTTGGGAGGCATACGAGCAATGGACAATGGCGAATGAGAAGGCCCAAGCCTACATCTTGGCAAGTCTTTCTGAAGTCTTAGTCAAGAAACCTGAGCCTATGGTCTCAGCGCGTGAGATCATGGAGTCCCTGCGGGGGATATTTGGACAACCGTCTGAACAGCTTATGCATGAGGCTCTTAAATACTTATTCAACTCCAAAATGGAAGAAGGCACCTCTGTTCGTGAACATGTGCTTAACGTGATGGTCCACTTTAATGTGGCGGAGTTGAATGGGTCTACCATCGATGAGGGCAGCCAGGTTAGTATAATCCTGCATTCTTTTCCAGATAGCTTCTTGCATTTTGTTAGTAATGTGATTATTAACAAAGTGAAATATAACCTTACAACTCTCCTCAACGAGTTGCAGACATACCAGTCTTTACTGAAAAGTAAGGAGAGGCAGAAGGGTGAGGCAAATGTTGCTTCATCCTCTAGGACGCTCCATATAGGTTTAACCTCAGGAACGAAGTCTGCACCTTCTACTTCTAACTCTATAAATGGGAAGAAGAAGAAGGGTGGTAAGGGAAAAGGGAAGGCACCTGTTAACCCACCGCTTGTCGCACCAAGGAGGTGTCCACAGGTTGCTAAAGGAAAGTTTTTCCACTGCAACCAAGATGGACATTGAAAGAGGAACTGTCCTCGGTATCTGAAAGAGAAGAAAGTAGCCAAGGCTAAGACCAAGGCCGATAAAGGTAAATGTGATTTACTTGTGCTTGAAACTTGTTTAGTGGAGAATGATGATTCTGCCTGGATAATTGATTCAGGCGCAACTAACCATGTTTGTTCTTCTTTTCAGGGGATTAGATCTTGGCGACAGCTGGAGGTTGGTAAGATGACGATGCGAGTAGGTACCAGGCACGTCGTCTCAGCTGTGGCAGTGGGAGGACTCCAGTTAGCTTTACAGAATAGGTTTCTTATTTTAAATGATGTATATATTGTTCCCGAACTAAAGAGGAACCTAATTTCTGTAAAGTGTTTATTGCAATGTAAATATACTATCTCGTTTGATGTGGATAATGCGTTTATTCATAAAGATGGTGTTTTTATTTGAACAGCAAATCTGAAATCGAATTTATATGTGATAAAGTCGTTAGCCATTAATTCCCTCCATAATACTGAATTGTTCAGAATTGTCGTAACTCCATCAAAACATCGATGAATTTCTCCAAAAAAAAATGCCCAACTTTGGCATCTAGGTTTAGGGCACATCAATCTCAATAGGATTGAGAGATTGGTGAAGAATGGACTTCTAAGTGAGTTAGAAGAAAATTTTTTACCAGTGTGCGAATCTTGCCTTGAGGGTAAGATGACTAAACGACCTTTTACTGGAAAAGGTTATAGAGCCAAGAAGCCTCTTGAGTTAGTACGTTCTGACCTTTGTGGTCTTATGAATGTGCGAGCCTGAGGTGATTATGAGTATTTTATCAGTTTTACTGATGATTACTTAAGATACGGGTATGTTTATCTTATGCAACGAAAGTCTGACTCATTTGAAAAGTTCAAAGAGTTCAAGGCTGAAGTTGAAAACACATTAGATAGAAGGATTAAAACACTTTGATCGGATCGAGGTGGAGAGTTTTTAGACTCAGTATTCCAGGACTATTTGATAGAACATTGAATCGTTTCCCAACTCTCAGTGCCGGGTACACCTCAACAGAATGGTGTAGAGGAGAGGAGAAATAGGACCTTGTTAGACATGGTTCACTTGATGATGAGTTACGCTTCCTTACTGGACTCGTTTTGGGGTTTCGCAGTGGAAAGTACGGTATATATACTCAACTATGTTCCCTCTAAGAGTGTTGTAAGAACACCTCTAGAGTTATGGAACGGGCGTAAAGCTAGTTTATGTCACTTCTGCATTTGGGGTTGCCCTGCACATGTGCTTGAGACTAATCCTAAGAAGTTGGAACCACAGTCGAAGTTATGCCTCTTTGTAGGCTACCCCAAAGGTACACGAGGGGGTTATTTTTATGATCCGATGGAAAATAGGATGTTTGTTTCAACAAACGTTATTTTCCTGGAGAAGGATCATATAAGGGAGCACAATCCACGAAGCAAAGTCGTATTGCGTGAGCTTTCCAATGAAACTACTGAAATTTCAATAAGAGTTGTTGAAGAGCCTACTACATCAGCAAGAGTTGTTGATGGGAGTTCATCTAGTTGGTCAGTTCTACCTCAAGAGTGGAGGAAACCTCGACGTAGTGGGAGGGTTGCGAACCCGCCCGTTCGCTATCTGGGTTTCACGAAAGTCCTTGCTGTGGTAGTAGATGGCGACGTTGAGGATCCGTTGTCTTATAAGAAGGCGATGAAGGATGTTGACCGGGATGAATAGGTCAAGGCCATGGATCTCGAGATGGAGTCGATGTACTTCAACACAATATGGGATTTTGTAGATCAGCCTGATGGGGTTCGCCCTATAGGTTGTAAATGGATCTACAAGTGTAAACGGGGTACTGATGGGCAAGTATAATCCTTCAAGGCTCGACTTGTGGCAAAGAGTTATACCCATATAGAGGGATTCGACTATGAGGAGACTTTTTCGCCTATTGCCATGTTAAAGTCGATCTGCATTCTCCTGTCCATTGCAGCTTATTATAATTATGAGATCTGGCAAATGAACGTCAAGACGGCCTTTCTGAATGGCAATCTTTAGGAGACCATTTATATGGTGCAACCCGAAGGATTCATAGCCCAAGGTCAAGAGCAAAAGGTTTACAAACTGAATTGGTCCATTTATGAACTGAAATAGGCGTCTCGATCTTGGAATATATGGTTTGATACTGCAATCAAGTCATATGGCTTTGACCAAAAACGTTAATGAACCTTGTGTCTATAAGAAGATCATCAACGCTTCAGTAGTCTTCTTAGTGTTGTACGTAGGCGATATTCTACTCATTGGGAATGATATAGGTATACTTACTGCAGTTAAGAACTGGCTAGCAACCCAATTCCAAATGAAAGATTTGGGAGAGGCTCAGTTTGTTCTAGGTATACAGATTTTTTGGGATCGTAAGAACAAAATGCTAGCACTGTCTCAGGCATCGTACATTGACAAGATGTTGCTCAAGTACTCGATGCAGGACTTCAGAAGGGGCCTACTACCCTAAAGTCTCGTGTCCTGTAGTTTGTAAACAGTTTGTACGAATGCTTGTATTGTTAATATATGATATTTACTTCACATCTTGGATTTTTGCTCAGGTACTTGTTTTATTTGCTTTACCACAAACCAATAAACATAAAATCCCTGATTATCTGTATGTGACTCAAGCATATTTGTGGTGACATATAAGTGGATCATGTCTTGAGTGATAACCAAAATGGTCTATAGTATATGGATATAGGAGGGAACCCTTATCCTGGTAACGCTACGGATTCGGCTCGCTTTGTGAAATGGTCACAAGTGTTATGACTTGTCATAAATGGTCTGATCCTGATCATTTGTGTTGGGGACATGCGAGAGGGGGCGTCCTATACAAAGAGTTTGTATAAGACTTGACCACGAAGTGTTAACGTCTCATTATATAACACCGTTCATGACAGAGACTTCACTTCACTAGAATGACCATAGGTAACATGACCTCAATCCTGAGTAAGTTGAGAACTCCTGCCATTGAGGGTGGTTCTTTGATTTGTATGGGTGCGAGTGGCCAAGTCACTGATTCAAACCTACCATTTTGAGGATTCATCTGATTTAGGAGCTGGGAACTCAGCTACACAAGATGGAATTCACTCTTTCCCCGAGGCAGGGGTAAGTAGATAGATAGCTCCCTTAAGGGCTGATTCCTGGGCTTGAACGATGTGGCGCCACACACCTTCTCTTGGCCCGAGAGCTGTTCACACATAGTTAGACTACGTGGTATTGTTCATTAGAGGAATCAATAGTACTTAAGGAGTGAGATGTAACTATAGGGGCAAGACGGTAATTTGACCCAGCTGTACTTACGAGCATCTGTGAAGGGTCATCGTACTCATGATTAGTTATATCCGATGGACACAGAAATATATCTGTGGTAAGAAGAGTTCAGTTGTTGGTCTTTAATGGAATGCCTGATAGTTAACGAATGGTGGATCTCATGGCTAAAGAGTTTAGTCAACTATTCACGGACCGTTGGAGCTTCGAGCCACAGGTTCATTAGGTCCCCTGGGTAGCTTGGATAAAGTCGAGAACTAGTGTTTGGGTTAATTTGAAATGTTCAAATTGACAAGAGGAAGTTCTAATTGAATTGGTTAATTATATATGATATAATTGGCTAAATGTATGAGATACATTATTATGGAGGAAATTAGATATAAATATGATTTATATTAAGTAGAGGAGAAAGTACTATAGTAGATATGTGATATCAAATTATAGGATAAAAATATAATATGATTATATTTATTAATTATTTAGTTGATTAATTATATGATAATTAATCCAAATTTCACGTTCGAACGTGGGTTAGTGGGGCAACGTCGGTTATTGTAACCGATGAATTAAAATGAAAATAGTTTTCATTTTGTTCAATCGTCCAAAAGAATTCGGAAGAACGCGTTGTTGAAAAAGAAAACGATCGCTTAAGAATTTCGAGAGCCTATACGATAGTCCTCTCATGATCGTCCTCCTCGTTCTTAAACGATCGCACATTAGTTCCTACACAATCGCATAACTTCTCTAAACGATCGTATAGTGTGCCGAGTTTGCTAAATGATCGTATACCTTTTCCTAAACGATCGTTTAGTAAATCTTATACGATCGTGTAGCTTCTCCTAAACGATAAGCATTGTGCTATGCGATAGCACCTTTTTCCCTCCCACTTGCTTATCATCTACACGATCCGTGCTTCCTCTTTCCTCTACCAATCTCATCAAAGACGATGCTTTGGGTTCTCACTTCGAGAATACCCGAGCTCTTTTCTGAGGGTGTCGTCCCTGCGACGTTCGTGTTCGTGCTGTTGTAGTCGACGCTGCTACTGGGCATTGGTTGATCGGGTGGAGGGTTTCGCTACATTGAGTTTCAAAGATTGAAGATTGTCTTCAACTGGTATGACACTCTCTCCATTGGTGTATCTTATTTATAGCATGCCGATAATTAGTGTTTGTTTGCATAACTGTATGTTTTGAATGTATAATGTGTATTTTGGTCACGGTGAGATCGGAGTGATCCGAACGTGCTCATGGAACTCTTCAGTAAGAGATCCTTCAAAACCACCTCTGATGACCAATGCCGACATTCACCTCAGGCGACCTGTAAAGTCTTTAACAGAACTAGTGTGAAAACAACATTTACATACACTTCAAAATTCACTTTACTTGCAACATCCTACTCTATATAAAGGATGATAATCAATGAGAAATGTGTGGGTGTGAGAGTTAAAAGACTTATCTGTGTAAACTCCTCCAAGAATTAAAGAAATCTTCTTCTCCTATAGATATAGGCATCTTGTCGAACCACATATATCAGCTTATAATATTCCTTCATCTCTATCTTCTTCTACTTCCCTATTCATCCATGCACCATTTTCTCAAAATAAATTAACACCAGTCAATGGCATTCACAAGGTATGAAGTTGAAAAATAAAACTTGTGGAAAACAAAGGTAAAAAGCGATTCTTGGGGAACAAAAGGCACATAAAGCAATTCAAGATCCTTCAAATCCATCCAAAGAACTTATAGAAGATTAATTAGAAACTATCAAGCTAACATCTTATGGCACTATTGCCCTTAATCTAAGTGACAATGTTCTAAGCCAAGTGGTGAATCAAGATACTGCATATAAATTGTGGAATAAGTTGAATGAACTATATGCAAAAGTAGATCTTCCTAACAAGATGTTCTTGAGGGAAAGGTTTTTCACATTCAAGATGAATTCTTAAAAAACGTTAAATGAAAATCTTGATGATTTCAGAAAAATTACCACTGAATTTAAAAATCATGGTGAATCAATTGGTGTTGATAATGAAGCGTTTGTTCTACTAAATTCACTTCCAGAGACATACAAAGAAGTGAAAAATGCGCTAAACTATGACAAGGAATCCATATCAGTAGATGTCATTATCTCAGCACTAAAGACAAGAGAAATTGAACTACAAAACTACAAACGAGAATCACAGAATGTAGAGGATCTCTTTGTGAAAGGAAAAAAAAAATTAAGAAACAGTGGAAAAACAAAGGAAAACAACATTTATTTGAAGAAAATAAAGATAAATCAAAGATCAGATGCAAATATTGTAAAAAGGAAGGACATTTGATCAAAGATTGTCGAACTCTTAAGTGGAAAAACGAACAGAAGAATCAAAAGCAGAAAAATCAGATGATTGAAACCCCCATTCTAGAAGCATCAGTTGGAGAAGACTCACTGTTCTACTCTGATGCTCTTTCAACCTCCAGCAAAGTTGTTGTCCTTGAGAATCCAACTAAAGATCGTGATTGGGTGTTGGATTCAGGCTACTCCTTCCATATGACACCCAACATGGAGTGGTTTAAAACCTATAAGGCAATAGATGGAGGATCAGTCTATATGGGCAACAACAATGTCTGTCCTGTCATTGTCATTGGATCTGTCTCCTTAAAACTTAAAGATGGATCAGTAAAGTTGCTAAGAAATGTCAGACATGTACCTAAACTAAAGAGGAATCTAATCTCTTTAGAAATGCTTGACTCAGTTGGGTGTGAATATAAAGGTATAGAAGGCCATTGTGAGGTTTGGAAAGATTCCAAACTAGTTTTAAAAGGAGAAAAAGTGAATGGTGTGTATGTTGTCCAAAATGTGCATAAAGTGATGAATGCCCTGATAGTTTCTTATAAATCACTTTCACGAGGAGATCTATGGTACAAAAGATTGACCCATATTAGTGTCAAGGGCTTACAAGTACTTGCTAAGCAAGGAATTCTTCCAAAGGGAGCTAATGAAGATGTGACTTTCTGTAAACATTGTGTTATTAGAAAGGTCACTAGATAGAGCTTCACCAAAGCTCAACACAAAACCAAAGGCATTTTAGACTAGATACACTCAAACCTATGAGGTTCTTCTCCATCATAATCACTTAGTGGATTCATGTACTTCCCAACCTTTATTGATGACTACTCAAGAAAGAGTTGGATCTTCTTTCTTAAAACTAATGATTCTATTTTTGAGAAATTTAAGGAATGGAAAATGATGATTGAAAAACAAACCAGTAGAAAGATTATATGTTTAAAGACTGATAATGACCTTGAATTCTGTGGAGAAAATTTCAACCAATTTTGCAGGGAGAATGAGATTGTTAGACATAGAACAATGAGGTATACACCTCAACAAAATGGGGTTGCAGAGAGGTTGAACAAAATAATTCTTGAAAGAGTAAGAAGCCTACTATCTGATGCTATTCAGCCTGAGAACTTTTGGGCTAAAGCAGCTTCCTACACTGTCTATACATTGAATAAATGGCCATACGTCTCCCTAGAATTCCCCACCCCTGAAGAAAAGTGGTTCAAGCACCCACCTAACCTAAGTAACCTAAAAGTTTTTGGGTGTGTTGGGTATGTTCATCAGAATAAGGGGAAGTTAACAGCAAGAGCAGTCAAGTGCATGTTTGTAGGTTTCATAGAGGGTGTAAAGGGTTTCAACCTTTGGTACCCACTGAAAAGAGATGTGTTAACAGTAGGGATGCCATTTTTCATGAAGATGAGATGTTTATGAAACATATCACTACTGAATCACCTCAAGAACCTACTGATAAAATTGAGTTGGAGCAGATACTTAGAGAAAATTCTGAACCCATCATTTTAGGATTAGAGAATAATGGTGATGAACGTCCTGATCAATAAGAAGAAGAAGAGGTGGTTGAAAAAACTGAAGTTGAACAACTAGATTTAAGAGATTACTCTTTAGCCAGAGACAAGCAAAGGAAAGTCATTATGCCACCAACCAAATATGAGGTAGACTACATTGACCTTGCCCTAAATATCTCATATAGTATGAATGAATCAAAACCATCATCTTTTGAAGAGGTTGTGAGCAACCCTAATGCTAAAAGACGGATTGAAGCTATGAATAAGGAGGGTCAGATTTGGCTTATGCAACAAGCCTTGTTAGTAGATATGTGTGTTGGGGTTGATGCCCTAAATCTCATAGGGTCCTATAGTTTGTTAACACGTGTATGAACAAATATTTATGATGTTATAATATGAGATATTTTCTACACTATTGTCTATGAAATATGAGATATTTTAGTTACATTAACCACAAACCAATAAACTAAGATCCCTGGTTATCGTTGTAACTTAGCATGTATGTGGAGACATACAAGTGGATTATGCCTTAAGTGATAACCTAAATGGTTTGTAGTATATGGATAAAGAGGAAAATCTTATCCTGGTGACATTACATGTCTAATACACGAATGGTCAAGATCAGACCATTTGTAGCAGTTTACAATATTTGTAACACCTACAAAGCGGGCCACACTCGTAGTGTCACCAAGATAAGGTTTCCCTCCTTTATCCATATACTACAGACCATTTAGGTTATCACTTAATGCACGGTTCACTTGTATGTCTCTACATACATGCTTAAGTTATAACGATAACTAGGGATATTAGTTTATTGGGTTGTGGTTAATGCAACTAAAATATCTCATATTTCATAGACTGAAGTGAATAAAATATCTCATATTATAAATCACAAAACTGATTGTTCATATATGTGTTTACAAACTACAGGACCCTATGAAATTTAGGGCATTAACCCCAATAATAATTACATGTAGAAAATGGTAAAATTAAGTTCACATCTCAAATGAGTGTTAAAAACTTAGTGGAGCAAAAAATTAAATAAAATATAATTATAATAATAACAACAACAAAAATAACCTATAAACATGCATATTTTTTTAGGTTACAGAAAACTACAATTGAAATTCATAATTCAACATAATTAAACTCTGTATCTCAAACACGAGCTTCCCAAACCAATTCGGCCCTACACCTCAAACACAACAATTATTAACAACTCAGTTCAACTCTGCATCCCAAACATAGACAATTATTTCCAATACAGTCACAAACAGTTGTTACCAACAAGATAATTATTACCAACTAAACTCTACGCACCAAATGTAACCTTAGAGTATGTTTGAAAGTGATTCTAAAATTGGTAAAATTATTTTGGTCATATCTAAAATCACTCCAAAACAAAAGTATAAAAATAAATATTAAATTAATTTTAAGTTATGACAAAAGTGATTTTAAACCTTTGAAAATCACTCTCAAATATGTACTTAGTTTTGATTTAACCTTTATTTCTTTCTCATAATACTTGTGCCTCAAGTTTATAGAATATTATTTCTTGGAAAAAAAATAATTTCATCAACAATCTACTCAAGTTTGTTGTTAAAGTGGTTTCACTCTTTAAGAGTTATTTTCATAGAGTCTATGAATCTCTTTCAACCCATAGAGAGCAAAGATAATCGTCGAAAATTGTTGTAATTTTGACTCGAAAAGCAATTGCTAAAGCAAGTTCCACCGTTTCAAGAATCTTTGAACCCATTGTACTACCTATAGTTTCACCATTTGAGTTCCTATTAGTCCATCCAATCTTATAATACATGAAGATAATTCAAACTTTATTTTATGTTTTCAAATTCACGAGTTCAAAAAATATGTATCAATATGTATTTGATAGACAATATTTTTTTTTTCTAAAATTTATTTTCAAATTATGTGATAAAAAATGCATAGAATAAATCTTGAAAACAACATTTTTATGTTTTTAGTATATCCAAATTTTGAATTTTAAATTTTAAAATGCATAATTATCTTAAATAGGGATAAAAATGGTTAGAAATATAGCATTTCACGATATAAACTTAATTTTTTTAATAAAATTATTTATTTTAACATAGCAAAAAAAAAAAAAAAATGATAGACACTGATAGACTTCTATCAATCTCTATCAATGGTAGACTTATATCAATTTCAATTACTATTAATATCAATGATAAACTTCTATCAACTTTTATAACTGATAGACACTAATAGACTTCTATTAGCCACTTTCATCAGTTTTCATCGTTGATAGAAATTAATAGACTTCTATCAGTAATAGACTTGTATCATTTTATATCACTAATAAACGTTGATAGACTTCCTATTAACGTCTATCTATGATAGATATTGATAATAATGTATAACGCAACTATAATTAAATTTTACTATTTGTATAAATATTTTTTTCTTATTTTTCTATTTTTAAAAATCTTCCTTAAAAAAATATTTATGACTAAATATTTTGCATAAAGTTTGTATTTTATATATAAAACCAACAACGTTGTCCATTTGAACTTGAAAAAAGAAAAAAAAAAATGTTTAGCCAATTGATGGGTGTCCACAACAAGACAAGAGAAAATTTTCCAAATGTCTCCATCAGCTATCTTTCATCGTATTAAAGTGGTATAATTTTATTGGCATTAAAAGAAAAAAAAAAGGTAAATTGAGTGGGTAAAAAAAGTACTCCAACAAGATTAATGGCATTAATTATAATTTAGGTTACACAAATTTAGTCTCTCAACTTGCGGTTACTTTTAAATGTTTCATATATTTTAACTTTCAATTTATATCTAACTAATCATTAATTTTCTTTAAAAAATAAATTTAAAACTCTTGAAATTTTCAATTTTATATTTAATAGTTGAATAATTTTTATTTCGTAATTGATGATTGACCTATTAATATTTTATTAAATTTAATTTACAAATTTACTGGACGCAAAATTTAAAGTCTGAACTTCTATTAATTATGAAATTTAAATTTATATATAATAGATTGATTAAAATTTAAAAATTTATAATACGTCAATCTATTGAGACAGAATTAAAAAATAAAAATCTATTGGATATTTTTTAAAAATTTATGGACTAAATAAACCTAATGAAAAAGATTAGAAACTAAACTTATAGTTTAATCCATAATTTAGAACCAAAGAATTGAATTGAATAAAATCAAATAAAATTTAGAGAAAACTATATTTTTGTCACTAGATTTTGGATATAATTTTTATTTGGTCCTCAAGTCTCAAAATGTTATACTTCTAGTCCTTAAGTTTTGAGTTTTAAGTTCAAAATGTTACAATTTTATCTTTAAGATTTGAGTTTCGTTTCAATTTCGTTTACAGGTTTCAAGATTTACAAATTTATCCTCGATGTTACACTAAATATTCACATTTAGTCTTTGGACATTAATGTCCATCAATTAATTAAAAATAATTATGGAATAAAATTTTAAATTTAGTTCCAACAATGATATAAAAAATATTGAAACTTAATTAAATATAATTCTTTTAAGTCAATAAAAAAATAAATATTTAATAAAAAATTAAATTAAAAGCATAGATCTTAAAATTTAAATATTGAATTGGAACAAAATTTAAATTTCAAGAATAAATTAAATTGTAATTATAATGCCTAATTAATTGTACATTCTAGAAGAGAGTGGAAACTTGAAAAAAAAAAATCCAATAACGTCGAGGAATTGTAGAGCGACTAGAGTAGACGACAAAAAAGAAGTATAAGATGAAGATTGAAGAATGAAGTTGAGGATGAAGGGGGTGTGAATCATTATTTAAATAGTGAAAGAGAAGGGAATAATGAAGATTTAATTACATTTCATTTTTTTTTTCAATTTTTTATGTTTTTATCATTTTTAATTATTTTGTTTGGATTGTTCAATTTAAGTGGACTTTTATGTTTGGAAGTAATTTTAAAATGGTTGAAATCACTTTTGTTATTTTCAAGATCACCATGAAATATGTTTAATCCTTCAAAACTAATTTTGACGATATGAAAATTGCATTTAAAAGTGTAAAATTGAAAACTAAATTAATTTTGAATAATTAAAAGTGTTTTCGAGTGATTTTAAAAATGAAAAAAGTGATTTTTTATGATTTTAAAATCATTCATAAATATGCACTAAAATAAAATGGGTGGTGAGATGGACTTCAAATTGACCCACATATCCCCTTCACGTATCTGAAAATAGATACGTGTATCAAAAAATTAAAAATAAAAATAAAAAAATCAGATACTTCAAATTACGTATTAGATACATATATACTATATATATAGATATATCCATATCGTATTCGTATCTGATACTGATTCTCTGTATCATTAGAAGTATCCGTACTTGGTAGCTTAGAACCCAAGGAAAGAGAATAGTTTTCCGTTAAAATAAAATATAATGTAATGTGAAAACTCAAAGTTGGCCGCTGCAAAAATGAGTGTGTTGATGAACATCCAGTTGTGTCCAGAACAGACAACAACCATATGGTCCACACTGCACCCATGTCTTTGACTTTTATTACTCTCTCTCTTAATTTTTGGTCCAAATGAATTGTATGTAACACAACACATTCTCTATATTTATTTTTTTTAAAAAAATTAATCTGACTAAAATTTACTCTTAAGGGCGGCGCCGCTCAGACTTCTCTGCCGTCAATTTCGATCTCATCCGTCCATACACTGATCCTATCACCCTTCAATTATTTATGTATTTTTTTTTTTAATTTTACTTTTGTGATACTTGAATTTGATTATCTTCTTACATTTAATCATTCAAATGTTCGTCGTTGGACATTAATTATTATAGATTAATTGATACCTGCGATATTTTTATACATAAATATGAAAAATAATAAAAATAACATTGACAAGTTTGAATAAAGCCCGAAACTAGTTTCGTGGTAAAAAGATTACGGTTTATTTAAGATTCGTTGGGTGCTTATTTTGTTTTTTTTTTTTTTTTTTTTTAAATTATAGATACTACTTTCACTTCAAATTAATCCAGCTAAATTTTGAAAATTAAAAAAAATAGAATTAAAAAAATTTGTTTTTGAAATTTGACTGAGAATTCAACTATTGTATATAAGAAAGATGCAAATTATTATAAGAAATGTGATTGAAATAGTCTTAATTTAAAAAAAAAAAAAAAAAAAAAACCTAAATGATTATCAAATGGGGCATTAGTAACCATTTTCATTTTTTATTTTTGACTTTTGGAAATTAAGTTTATTTTTTTAATTTCTTATGATGGTTTCTATTTTAAATACAAGAGTTCGATCTTTAACCCAATTTCAAAAACAAAAATAGGTTTTTAATTAAGATTTTTTTGGGGGAGGGGGTGGGCAGTTGAAACTTATTTAGGAGACATGGGACTTTTTTTTGTCCCCATCCTTCGACAATATTTTATTATTTTTTTTCTCGCACTGAATGCGTTTCTTGAATAGACGCATTCATAAAAAAAATGTCTCTTGAAGAGGCGCATCCCTAAAAAATAATAGAATATTTTTTCTTTTATTTTTTTTCATTCTTTTAACAACATGAAACTCAACTTTTTCATTACTTATGTTTTTTTACAGTTAATAATAGTTACTTAAAATCAACTATCTCACTAATCTCGTTTTTTATTTTGATAGTAATATTACTAGTTTTTTAACAGTATACACAATAATGTTATTTTGAGATTAAGAAATTTCTATTATTGATTTGATATACGCAATATTAATTTTTAATTTTAAATCATTGTTTTTGTTTAAAGTTGTTAGAAACTTATGCAAAAATATAGATATTAACTTTCGACTATTGTAAATAATATTCAAGGTTCTTTAGGATGTGTTGTAGACTGCAAGTGCATTTTCGTAATTGAATTTCATTAATAAATTTAATCACATGTACAATGTTCCTTATTCATGACTGGAAGAAGATCCTCTATTACGCCTAGATCGATCATGTTGAGTGACATAGTGTCCACGATCGCCACATCCTCTTACACTTGATGGTTGACTTTCCTCTATAAATGTATACCCTCACTACGTTGTCGATATGTCACATACTGGTCATGGACATTTGGATGGACATGTGAGGTTTTTCCTTCTTCCATGCTTAGTGTACTGAGGGTTGTTGGAAAAAATTCAAATGTTGAGGGAGAGGACATCATGAAAGTATGTGTAAAATGATCGAGTGGCGTTGGATATTCATTCCGAACATTAGGTCGAATAGGAAATATCTTGCTGGATCACCTTGTTCTTCCATTGAAACATCACCATCGAAATATCGCACTCGATATATCGAGGTGAGTCTATGCAAAGCTCTTTGAGCAGATAATGGCAAATTTGGAAGCTCGGCCTGAAAAAGAATTGAATAACAAGTTAATGACTTTAAAATTTATTTTGGTGTGCAATGAAGAAATAAAATCAAATAATCATAGTAAACAATAAACTCATACCAATAAGTGATAGGATGCTCCTGCTTTAGTTGTGTATCGTCTGCTCACAGTGGAATATCATTCAATATATCCAAGCTCGGTACCTACATCATTGTTAATAGGAGGTCCGTTAACAACCAAACTCTGTCGATTTTCCCAGATTGAAATTTGAGGAGCCAAATATGCAATACAGTCTCGCTCATGCTTGCCCCTAAGATCGTGTGAATAAAGTTGGGCGTCTGTGTTGCAAGGTTGAGGAATTTGTTGTAACATCCCAAATTGATGCACCACACGATCTGGGTGATCTAAGGGGAAAGCATTACCATCGAGATAGTATGGTGACAATAGTTGGATAAGATGATTATATGGCTCCCAAATAATCTGCATGCATATGTGTCAAAAAATGAATTAACCAGAAGATTGAAATATTATGAATATATGATATATGAATGAATAAAATATTACCTGATTAGGCATATGTGTATCGAGTATGTGCCTATACTGTACTAGAATATGCGTCGGTTCTAATTACAAAATAGTTGTCATTCCATCTACAACAATCAGAAGTTGAATTTTAGCTATTAGTATTTCATAATGTATACAACAATAATGAGGTAAATATGCTTACCTAACTACAAATGGTCTGTCACCTAAGTTGTTCTCGTATCTATGGAGTCGTCGAGGCATTAGAAGAGGAAATCGATCCCATGCCCAAATTTGTAGCAATAAAAGTGGGCCTACAATGTCTTTTCCATCTATAACTGCACCCTTGCGTAGTTGCCTATACAACCATGCAAGACATCGAGCACCCCAATTATAAGTCCCGGCAACATCAAAATCCACCAAGAGAAGAAGATACATCAGGTGCACTCTACTGTTTGATTTTTTGGGAAATACCAATCCTCCAATCAACGTGAGAATATATGCTCGAGCATATCGTTGCAGGTCCTCTTCATTTGCATGGTTTGGTAGATGGGCGAAGTTGTTAAATTGATCAACTAACCATGACAAGCTTAGACGACCTCCCTTAATAATGGCGTCATTCGTGGTTACGCTTAAAAGAAGGGCACAAAGTTGTTCCCAGTCATAATTTAGAGACCCAATCAATGATCTTCCATTAATCGGGAGTCCAAATTGGATGGCTACATCTTGAAGTGTAATTGTACACTCTCCATGCAACATGTGGAAAGTGTGTGTCTCCTACCGCTATCGTTCCACTAATGCCGTTATCAGATGTCAGTCTAGTTGTATAAATTTTATACAAGAGACTCCGTAGAATCCTGCAGCTCGTAGATAGTTCATTATACAAGGGTCTGGGTTCTCGTGCCTTCGAATAGTAGCCTCTCTTCGCCGATAATGCATTGCATCAATATGCTCGTCTTCCCAAACAATCTCGGATCTATGGCTGCATTGTAAGTACAAAACCGAGTCGTTGTATGGCCCTGTGGTAACATCCTCGTCCATTTGATCCCATAAAAACAATAAATTTAACTTAAATATTTAGTAAAAATCAATGTGATTACAATCAATAAATACAATAACAATTAATAAAGAATACACCATTCATTGTATAAATACAATCAATAATTACAATGACAATTAATAAAGAATACACCCTTCATTGTATAAATACAATCAATGAATACAATGATACTTAATAAAGAATAAATAAGTAAAAGAAGTTACAATCAATTAAATACAATGACAATTAAAAATAAATAACTAAGTCGCATCACAAGCTCGATTGGGACAATTCCGTCTATTATGTCATTCTTGTCTGCAAATTGTGCACCGTGTCTTGTAACATTTCCTTCAATCCATCTCATTTTGCATGCGAGAAGTACGCGATCTGCCAACTTTCCTAACTCGTGATTCGTCTGGATAAATAGTGGGGAAGTTAGGATCAGGCCAACATTTTTTATCGAGGATGGGTTCGAACTGGGGTGAATAACATGCCAGATAAGTGGGAATTTTGTAATAGTCTTCAATGTATTAAAAGTAGTTTACCTCAATGGTCTTACACGCAACCATAGTGTGAGAACATGGGATTCCAAAATTGTGCCACTTATTGCATGTGCATGTTCTTTCATTAACTTTATTCGGTGTGTGTTTCCACCATTTAGTGTTATTGGGTTGATTGAAGTGGTGACGTCACACAATCCTATTCGATGGTCAAATATGTTGACAGAATGTTTAGTTGCACGTTGTTCCCAACGAGTTATTTTCTTTACCGCATACTTATGACAAATACGACAATTACTTAGAATACCTCGACAGTTAGTATAAAAACGTGGGTAACTAAGATGTGAATAATTTACCTTGTGAAACACTCTCCCGATTCAAGAGCAGTCTCTATTTCTACATGACGAGCAGCGAAATAAGCAATAGTTCGATAGAATGTTGCTTGGACTAGTGCAGTGATGGGTAGCTTTTTGGCTCCTTTCAGAACAACATTTGTACTTTCGGCCACATTCGTGGTTAGCCATCCATAACGATGACCACCATCATGTGACTGTATCCATTGCTTAGGATCTATGGAAGCAAAATATCGTAAGCAATTAAGGTTTGCTATTTGAAGTTCGGCTATACAGTCATTAAACTTTCGAACTTGAAATTTTGATCTTGCACTATACACCAAACTCTTCAATAGACTATTTTTATACTTGTCGTTAAAATTACTCACCACATGTCGCAAGCAAAATATGTGGTGTACTCCAACCCAACCGTTGTTAAGGTTTCTGACTGCAGATATAATGCCTTTGTGTCTATCTGAAATTAAACACATTCCCTCCCTTCTATGCACCACATGAGCCTATAAATTTCTCAAAAACCAGCCCGCATGAGTCAGTACTTTCCTCTGATACGCGTACGCAACTAGATAGACGTGACCATTTGCATCAACTGAGGTAGCTATTAACAATGTTCCTTCATACTTCCCATACAAATGGGTTCCATCAATTTGAAGTAGCGGCCTGCAATGCTTGAAACCCTCAGTAACAGGTCCAAACGACCAAAACATGCTACTGAACATTACAATCCTTTCATCACAATCCACCTCATTTAACCTCCAATGGACGACTATACCGGGATTTGTGATTTGTAAGATATTCATCCATTTAGGCAGCAAATTGTATGATTCGACCTAATCTTCGAATATCTTCGCAATTGTCTTTCTTCTTTTGTCCCACACTTTCTAGTAACTGACTGAATAACCATACTTTTTCAAGACAATATCTTGTAATGTTTTGATGTCACTAACGGATTTTTTTCACTATGTTGCTTACCTCAGATGCAATTAGATCTGAGTCTAATTGATTGTGATCCTGATTTGGTCTTGCATACACACAAGAATGCGGGCCATTGTACTGGGTAATTTCAAATTTACCGTGTTTTTTTATGGCAAATAGCGCGAAGTCTCTACGTGCACCCATTGCCATATCTTTTACACCTAACATCCCATGTTGTTTTCTTCGACTCAATGACTTCAAAATTTTGATGTCGAATGATTGAATAGTTTTTTTTTCAATTTAGAATTGAATATCATCCCCTTAAGCAGTGAATCAGACCCCATATTATTGTCTTCCCCCGTTGTCGAATCGGGTTCAATGGTTATCTCGTTCAAGTCTATCTCAGTAAATGTTTCGGGGACTTCACGTACGCCATAAAATTGACTAGGTAGTTAATCTAGATCGATATCATCATCGTCTATTTCAACTTCTTTGTCGTTTGTGGCAATAGTTGGATCACAATGCTCATCCTCCACATCGTGACTTTTCAACTTAACAGTAGTTTCAACTTCTTCTCTTGTTGAGGCTGGACTTGGGACACTGGGTTGGGATATATACAATTCAACTCTATTTGAAGGTATGAAGCGTTGCTCATCATGAACTGTACATTAGTCTCACTTCGTAATGAGACGAGGATATAGAAAGTAGATCCCGCTACATAACTACCATATCTAAATATTACCTCTACCCCATCATCTCTATTTATGGATAATGCATCACATAATCCATTGATTAATGTGTTGAAGTCAACTTGACGATGCATGTTTATATGAAGAGATGGTTGCCTATCATATTCTATTCCGTTTGACCCATTAACAATGTTTCCGTGCATATAACATAAAAGTCCCACAACGTCCATCGTAGTTTGACAAATGCAATATGATATTTATCATAATATTTGTAAATATATATTAGGCCAATTATATTAATGTGTTATTACTATTTTTTTAAATATGTAAATAAAGGAATATTTTTTTAAAAAAATATCTACCTTCAAACAAAATAATAATAAAAAGTAGTTACAAAATCATGATAAATATTGTTACTAAAAACATGCATCATCATTTGACCATAAATCAATGATAAATATTCTTTTATATTGACATGAATCTTGTTCTTTAATCATCATAAAATTTACAATATTAAGGTGAATAATCCAAAATAAATTGACTAGATAAACAGTAAACATAACAACAACAACACAATATTACTAACAATAACATTAACATTAATATTCAAACATTCAATACTCAATAATCAATACATCATTCCAAATAATAGTAAATAAGTATATACATACCCTTTGAATCATTTGACTTAGTTTTCTCAGAATAATAGCCATTGTAAAAAAAAAAAAAAAAATCAATACAAAATTATGGATATTTTACATTTTTGTTTCATTTCAGAAATAAAACGTCCAATTAACCGACTGTAAAATAAATTCTCCAATTATCCACTATAAAATTAAGTCTCCAATTAATGCTCTATAAAATAAATTCTCTAATTAATCCATTATAAAATAAAACATTTTAGTTTAAATCCAATATCACTATTAACTTTAAATTCTTTCTTTAATTCGTTTTAGTTTTTTTTTTTCTTTTCTCTACAAAATAAAGTAATATCAATATTTTTTTCCATTAGGAACATATTCTTAATTTTACATTAAAAACTATTAATAAATTTAAAGATTTTGCCAAAATGAAAAAAGATTTAAATATAAATTTTACATTTAAAAAGATTTATTTTTTTTCATTAAGAACATATTTAAATACCTATTTTTAGATTTTGTTAAAATTTTCTTTTGAACGTGAATTAAAGATAATTTTTTATTTTTAAAAATTTATGTTAGATTATTTTTACTAAAAAAGATTATTTTTACTAAAAGTATGAAAAAAACATTATTTTTACTATGTAATATTTTCTTTTATTAATGACTTTTTTATATGTTTAAACATAAATAATTGAGCATTTCAGTTTAAATCCAATACTACTATTAATTTTAAATTCTTTATTTAATTCGTTTTAGTTTTTTTTTCTCCACAAAATAAAGTAATATCACTATTTTTTTCCATTAGGAATATATTTTTAATTTTATATTAAAAACTACTAATAAATTTTAAAATTTTGGAAAAATAAAAAAAATCTAAATATAAATTTTACATTTAAAAAGATTTATTTTTTTTCCATTAAGAACATATTTAAATACATATTTCTAAATTTCGTTAAAATTTACTTTGAACGTAAATTAAAGATAATTTTTTATTTAAAAAAATTTTAGTTAGATTATTTTTACTAAAAATATGCAAAAAAAAAATTATTTTTACTATGTAATATTTTTTTTTGATTAATGACTGTTTTATATGTTTAAACATAAATAATTTGAGACTATGATGTAATATTTTAAAAATCATAATTGAACATTCTAAACTATATTTTTAAAATAATTATCATAATTTGATATGCATAAGAAATAGGTTGGGTTTATTTTGAACAAAGTGAGTTATTTTAGAACAAAGTATGAGTTGTTTAGAAACATGCATAAGAAATAGGTTAGAAAATTTATACTTCTTTTAGAACAAAGTGTGAGTTGTTTACAAGTTTTTCCCAAGAACAATAGTTTGAGTTTATTTTGATTTGCTTCTTGCAAAATATGGAAAGTGAACTACATTTATATGCATGTTTTAAAAAATTTAGGGTGGACATACACATGTTAGGAAGATTTTACATGTCATTTTAGATGTTGTATTTTATCTTCAAAGTTTCCTCCCACATAAATTAATTTTGACATTTTCATTGTTGATTTGACAGCTATTTTTGTTTGATTCCTTTTAAAATCACCTCAATAAAATTTTTCATCCTAAAAAAAAAAAACTACCAAAGTAGCAATAAAATTGCAAGGTAATTATTTTTAAAGAAGTAGATAAAAACCAAAGAAGACATACCAACTAACAGTAAAGCGGACGAGTTCATTATATTTATTAGAGTTACTTTTAATACTTAACCCCAACATATATAACACAATGTTAATCACATGTAATTCTTCCTTATGATAACCCAAAAAATATATTAACTTATTAAAAGAAAAATATTGCACCTTACCAAAAAAAACTTTCCACCTTATCAAATATTGCACCTCACCAAATTTTTTTTGAATAATATCCACTGTAAACAAAATAAACATTAAAAAATCAGTAAAAGTTATCAAAAACTTAATTCAAAGTTAAATAACAAAAATATATCAATTTACCAAATAAAATACTACACTAAAACAAATTAATAATATGAAAGTGGAAATGAAGGTAGAAAATGATCGGTATTTGAAAATAAATGAAGAAGGTGGAAGAAATGAAGATAATTTTGTTTTGGGTGAAGATGAAATGAGGGCTTCGGTGATGAAGGAGAAGATGAAATGAGGGCTTCAGTGAAGGAAAAGATAGTTTGGTGGAAGAAATGAAGGGAAGACGACTTTTTATGGTAGAAGGAGGCGGAAGATGACAAAATTGGTCAGAATGCACTTGTTCAACATACTCATTCTGACCATTATATATATATATATTTAATGCAACAAATAAAATAAAATAATAATAATAAAATATTGTCGAATGCGTCTCTTGAAAAAGTCCCCCAAGTTTCAAACTCCCCATTTTCCCTAATTACCCTAATTAACTTTCAACCCCCCAACCCTAACCCCGTGAATTTGATTATCTTCTTACATTTAATCATTTAAATGTTCGTCGTTGGACATTAGTTATTATAGACTAATTGATACCTACGATATTTTTATACATAAATATAAAAAATAATAAAAATAACATTGACAATTTTGAATAAAGCCCAAAACTAGTTTTGTGGTAAAAAATTTATCGTTTATTTAAGCTCCGTTTGGTAACTATTTTATTTTTTGTTTTTTTCTTTTTGAAATTAAGCTTATAAATACTACTTCCATCCGAATTAACCAAGCTAAATTTTGAGAATTAAAAAAATGTTTTTGAAATTTGACTGAGAATTCAACCATTGTATTTAAGAAAGATGCAAATCATTATAAGAAATGTGAATGAAATAGGCTTAATTTTAAAAAATAAAAATAAAAAACAAAATGGTTACCAAACGGGGCATTAGTAACCATTTTCGTTTTTTATTTTTGACTTTTGGAAATTAAGTTTTTTTTCCCTTAATTTCTTATTATGGTTTCTATTTTAAATACAAGAGTTCGATTTTTAACCCAATTTAAAAAAAAAAAATAAGTTTTTAATTAAGACTATTTTTTTTTTAGTTTTCGAATTATGGATTGGTTTTTTTAAATATTTGTAAATTTAGGAATTTAGAGGTGGAATGAGTGATTATAGACTTAATTTTCAAAAAACAAAAAATAAAACAACAAACGGTTACCAAATGGGATCTTAAATATCAATTTACTTAGATGTATGCTTTAAAAACCGCTCAATATCTACTAGGACACCTGCATGTTTGAAGTTGTCACATGAAAGTAAGAACTTATAATTCACACGAAAAGAAACTATGTTCAAGAATAACTAGTGGTTTCTTTATTAGTTATCTAAAAAAACAAAAGAGAATAGATTTTATTGTCTTAATTGTAATACGAGAATAATTAAACTGAAAATGCAAGGTTTATGGATAAATAAGAAAATAATGTTGTTCAAAAAATAAATTAGAAAAAATGAGTTGATTGAAAAAAATAGAAAATCCATGTATTATTATTATTATTATTATTATTATTATTATTATTAGAGCCGTTTTTAAAGAAAAATAAATTAAAATATTTATAAAACATAGCAAACTTTTAGAACTATCAATGATAGATGCCGATAGACACGATAGATTATTATCAGTGTCTCTCAGTGACATTATTAGATACCGATAAAAATCTATCATTGTCTATCAACGTCTATCATTCATAGTTTCGAAATTTTGCTATATTTTGTAAATATTTTCAATAATTTTACTATTTTCAATAATTTTTCTTATTATTATTAGAGCAAGTCTATCATCTCTATATATATTTTTAATTTTCCAATTTGTCCATTAACGAACTAACTTTCATTTTAATGTTTTTTTTTTTTTTAAAAAAAGTTAATTTCTTCTATGGTTGCCTTCAACATTTTCTCAGAGACCCATTTAAATATAAAAAATATTTAAAAATATTTACACTTTATAGCAAAAAGTTACTTTTGGGACTTTTTTTTAATAAAGTATAAATATTTTTTGATTTTTTCTATTTATAAGAATTTCCCTTTTCTCTTTTAACCTATTTTTCCTTTTAAATTACTTTTGATAGTATTAAGATTTCCCCCGATTACTTTTTACGGAAAAACCGTATTTTTTGTCACTAAATTTTTTATTTAATTTCTATTTGGTCTTAAATTTTAAAGTGTTAGATTTTTAGTCTTAGTTTGGTCTCTAGATTTAATTTGGTTTCTAAGTTTCAAGATTTACGCGTTTAATCTTGATTTTTTTTTTCATGAAATACTCACTTTTAGTTTTTGACATTAATGTCGATTAATTAATTTAAAATAATTTCAAACATTGACATTAACGTAAGTTTTCCATTTGTTGAAATAAAAACTAAAAGAATAAATAGGTTAAAAAATATATTCTACCAAATTCAAATTGTCCAATTTTAGTTCATATACTTTTAAAAAACTTAAATTTAATCTTCATTGCTAGTTATTGTTAATTTTAATTTTCTTGTTACTTATTAGCATTTTACTATAAACAATTATTCTTTTAGTTTTAAGCTTTTAGAAAGTACGGGGACTAAAATTGAACAAACTTCAAAGAATCATGACTAGAATGACATTTTAACCAAAAAATATTACTAAAGTAATGTGAATATAATATTAATAATAGACATTCTAATTGTTTAAGCATAACATTTTTATTTATTTGTTGAATAAAAAATTTCGGTCAAACAAATTTCACCACATCATCACAATGAAAATCCGGGCCCATTGTGGAAATTATAAATTGGATTGGACTGAGTAACTAAAGTGGTTCGGGCCTAACCTAATTGAAGTCCATAGTGAAAATTTCGGCCAAATTAAAAATTAGGCTCTAGCTCAATATTTGGGCCCAACAACAAATGGAGCCAAGCCCACTTAAAGCCATGGAAATCCTCTATAAATAGAGGTCTGACCCTTTCATTTGAGGCGGAGTGGGAAGCATTGACAATGTAGTGTTGAAGCTCTAAAGATCTGAAAATTGAAGCTGTAAAGATTTCAAGAATCTAATGCTCTAATCGATCTAAAGATTACAACCTTCTGTGGATTAAAAGCTTGGAAGACGAAAACTCCTTTGAAATTCGAAAGACTGAAGCTTTGATCGATTTTAAGTTTACAACTTTCTGAAGTGGGAAGAACTGAAGGCTGAAGCTCTGAAGCTCTGAAGATTGAAGCTCCTAAGATCTAAAGACCGAAGCTCCCAAGTTTTGTTGATCAAAATTCTCAAGCTCTCAAGTGTTGAAGATTGAAGCTTTTTAAGTTTCAAAGATTAAAGCCCTCAAGTTCTGAAGAACTGAAGACCAAAACTATTACAGGCCTAAAAAATTATAAGGCTTCAACAAATTAATATGTATCTTCACAACCTACAAGTTGAAGAATCAATCTCCTAAAACTTAAGAAAAGGCTCACAAGTCGATCAACAAACTAGAGGCCGATCCAAGTTGATCAACAAGCCAAGGCTAGTTCTCCAAGAAGATCATCAAGCCCAAAGGCTGATCCTCCGAGAAGATCATCAAGCCCAAAGGTGGATCATTCAAGAAGATCGACAAGCTTAAAGCTTAAAGTTTATTTTTCAAAAGAAAGCATCAAATGATTATGTATTAGAGACTGTACTCACTATACTGAAGAAATTAATGCAAATATAAAGTTCAAATTCCACGAACTAAATTTCTCCAAAAATCTCGTGTGAACAGATTGGCACGCCCGATGGGAATCTCTACCTTTCATCTTTTTCTTTACAACAAAAAAAAAAGTCATGACATCTAAGAGTAACACTTCTAAAACTTCAAATGATGTTTAAATGAGAACTACTCGAAGTTGTTCCAAGGAAATTCAACAATCTGAAAAGCTGTCATCCTTTGAGGTCGCGAAGAATATATGAGAGAAAATGTCGATATCGATAAATAGCGTGATTGCCATCAAAGAGAATCCATTGTCTAATGAAGCCACTTCATCTTCTGAGCAATCTAGCAAAGAAGCTTTAGAACCTAATGTAATGTCACTCATGATGACAGATGTGGATACAGATGAACAAAGAATGGCTGAATTAGAAAAGAAGGTGAGCATGCTAATGAAGGCAATCGAAGAGAGAGATTAGGAAATTGCATCTCTAAAGAATCACATTGAAAGTCGTGATGTTTCTAAATCAAGCCAAGCACCTGCTATCAAGGATAACGACAAAGGGAAGACAATCTTGCAAGAAAACCAACAACAACAATCAACTTCAATTGCTTCGTTGTCAGTACAACAATTGCAAAATATGATCACAAACTCTATTAGGGTTTTGTATAATGGTCTTTCTCAAAGTTATCTCTTGTATTCTAAATCATATACAAAGAGAATTAATAATTTAACAATACCAATCGGATATCAGTCACCTAAGTTTTAGCAATTTGATGGGAAGGGCAATTTAAAGCAACATGTTCTTCATTTTATCAAAACATGTGAAAATGCTGGAACCCAAGAGGACTTATTTGTCAAACAATTTGTTCGAACATTGAAAGAAAGTGCTTTTGATTGATACACTTATTGGGGTTGATGCTCTAAATCTCGTAGGTCCTGTAGTTTGTAATTGTAGTGTACAAATAATTTTATTTATTTAATAAAATATGAGATATTTTATTCGACATTTAGTAGTATTACCCCACAAAATCAATAAACTAACATCCAAGGTTATCTTCTGTAGCTTAAACATGTACGTAGAGACATACAAATTGATCATGTTTAAGTGATAACCTAAATAGTCTGTAGTAGATGAATAAGGCTGGATAGCTTATCCTAGTGACACTACGAATATGACCCGTGTTGTAGATGTTATAATTGTTGTAAAGTGCTACAAATGATCTGATCATGATCATTTATGTAGAGGCATGTGAGTAGGGGTATTCTATATAAGCGAGTTTATATAAGACCAGACCACAAAATGATTCATCTCATTATATAACAGCGTTGATAATAAAGACTTACATTTTACTAGGATGGCCATAGGTGACATGATCTAAATCTCGATTGAGCTGTAAACTCCTGTTTATGAAGGCGATCTTTTGATTTGTATAGGTGAGAGTAGTTAGATCGAGGACTCAACAAGCCTACAATTTTAGGAATTCGTCTGATTGGGGAGCTAGAAACACAGTTACACAAAAAGGAATTCACTCATTCCCTAACGTTTGAGTAAGTAAATAAATTTCTCCCTTAAGGGCTGAATCCGAGACTTGAACAATGTGGCGCCACACCCTTTCTTGACCCAAAAGGGTTTTGATCATAGTTAGACTATGACTTATTTTTCATTAGAGGGGCCTGTGGTACTTAAAGAGTTAGATGTAACTACAGGGGCAAAACGATAACTTTGGTCCAATTGTACTTACGAGCAATTTGTGAAGGGTCATCGCATTATTGACTGGTTATATCCAATGGACACAGAAATATATCTGTAGTGCGAAGAGTGCAACTGTCAGTTTTTTGTGGAGTGACAGACAGTTTATCGATGTTGGATAATTTTATTAATTATTCGAGTATCATTGGAGCATCAATCTACAGGTCCATAAGGTCCCTTCTGTATCTCAACAGGGATTAGTGAGAATCAATTTTGGAATTAATTGAGGAAATTAATTATATGTGATATAATTAAATTAAATTACTTATATATGATATAATTAATATAATGTATTTGATGCATTATAATATAAAATTTATTTGAGAGGAATTATATATTTAATATGATTCAAATACTAATTATATGGATGAAATTTATATAATTAAATGTAATGTGAATTGGATTTATATTAAATACCATGCTTAATGAGAGAATTAAAACTATAGGATATATTGTATTTAATACAATATAGGTTATATATCATATATGATATAACATATAATAAGTTAGTTATTATATATATATATATATATATATATATACACACACACACACATACACACACATATATAAAATTGTTATTCAAATTAATTTTTTTAATTTAAATTTATTTTTGAAATTAAAAGGAAGTAAATAACTTCCCTCTCCTTAATTATTTCTCAGTAAAACGTGATGAATGGGATGCAGTTGGGAATGAGTTGTTGATCTGATTCTTCTTCACGATAAGAAAAGAGATACAGAAATGGTTATGTGATTTTTGATATTCTTGTTATTCCCAGTGTGTTCTATAGAAAGAATTCTCCTTTCTCACAAATCTTTCTTCCCTCTTTCCAAAAGAACACAGAGCCCACACCTCCTGTGATTCTCTTTACCTACAAAGAATATAGAGGGAACTCTTGTGGTGGTGGCCATTTTGGTTTGTTGTTTTGTTTTTTTTGGAGATCGAAATTCATCGAAGGTTCGAGACCCTTTTGGAGAAGAATTACGTCAAGGTTTTTGCTTCAACGGTTAGTGTAATCCAACCTTAATTTTTTCTTTATTGCACGCTATAAAATTTCCTGTGATAATGCATATTTTTTTCTATACTGTGAATTTCTAATTCTGTGTAAAATTAAATTTGGGAATGATCCCACTTTCGCTGTAGAACTTCACCATTCCTCCAACATTGATGTGAAGTTTGAGTCAATCGACAACTGGGAACAATTCGAAAAAGAGTTTCTAAACCGTTTCTTTAGCACAAGACGAATAATCAGTATGTTCGAGCTCACCAATCAAGCAATGAAAAGGTGAACTCGTTATTGATTACATAAATCGCTAGAGAGTTGCGAGTCTGGATTACAAAAATCGTCTCACTGAATTTTCTGCCATTGAGATGTGCATTCAAGGCATGCATTGAGGACTTCTTTACATTCTTCAAGGTATAAAGCCTCGTGCCTTTGAAGAGCTAGCAACTCGCGCCCACGATATGATGATATGAAGCTAAGTATCACTAGCTGAGGAGACAAGAATATTTTAGTCCCTAATGTAAAGAATGAAGAAAATAATGCGGATGTGACTTTAGAAGAATCTATGGTTGTCAATACAACCCTTCTTAAGTCATCTTTCAAAGAAAAAGACAAGAAACCGGAAAAACGTCAAGAATATGAAATATGACACAACTTTGCAAGAAAGACAAGAAAAAGTCTATCCTTTTCCTGATTCTGACATTTCTGATATGCTAGAACAACTATTGAAAGCATGATTGATTCAACTTCCTGAGTCTAAATGACCAAAAGAGATGCAAAAAGTCGATGATCCAAACTACGGTAAATATCATTGAGTCATTAGTCATCCAGTGGAAAAATGCTATATTCTAAAAGAGCTAATTCTAAGATTAGCTCAAGAAGGAAAAATTGAGCTAGAAATTGATGAAACAACTCAATCAAATTGTCGCAGTAACAAAAAATAGTTGCAATCAAATAAACTTTACATGTTCATATCTTATTAATGTCGAAGATGAAGGTTTGAAAAACTGATGTGGAAGCGTGAAAGGCATCGTATCCTTAATTTCAATTTTACAGAATAGTATAAAACACAGAGAAGATGGAAACATGGCGATAAACATTCAATGTGGACACCACCACAATGAAATCTCTGTTGGGGTTTATGCTCTAAAACTCGTAGATAGAAAATGTAAAATTTGACCGATCATTACTAAATTATTATTATTAATGTTTAATACAATAAATAGTTTTTGTTTATCTTGCCTAAATAACCCTATTCAAATAAACTAACATCCGATTGTTGTATGATTCTTGAACTATATGTGGAGACATATAGGGACCAGTGTTCAAGATACAGCCTAAAAGGCCTATAGTATATGGATAAGGTTGGGTACCTTATCCTGGTGATACTATGGATATGACCCACTTTGTATTTGATACAAATGTAGTGATCCAACACGTCCATGTAAGGGACATGCGAGTGGGGGTATGCTATGCAATGAGTTTGTATAAGACCAGACCACGAAATAGCAACCGCTAGATGTAACTCCGTTGACTAGTTAGGTTTCTATTTCAATAGGATGACCTAGAAAACTTAGTCTTAATCTTGAGTATATTATGAACTCTTGTTTACGAGGGATTATCTTTTGATTTATATGGGTGAGAGTGGCCTATTTGCTGACTCAATATTCCTACCATTTTGAGGACAAGACCGAGTGGAGAGCTGAGAACATAATAATATAAGATGGATTTCACTTATTCCCGACTTTGGGGTAAGTAGATGAGTGTTCCCTTAAGTAGTGTCTTCGGGACTTGAACAGAGGGCCCTACTCTCTCACTAGCCCGAGAGGCATTTCTATTTAATGGTTGGACCATAAATAGGTTGTTCATTAAAAGAGCATTGGTATTTAAGGATATAGAGGTAACCCAGAGGTAAAACGATAATTTAACCCAGCTGGTATTACGAACACTTGTGGAAGACTAACTTGTTGTCATTGGTCTATAACCGTAGATGCAAAAATATATCTGTAGTGAGATGAGTGCAAATATGGGTCTTTAGTGGAATGCACCCACATTTAACGAACATTGTTTAATTTGGTTAATGAGTTTAGCCAATTAATTTCATATCGTTGGAACTTTTGATCTGTCGGTCTATGAGGTCTCCTTCCTAGCTCATAAAAGGAATTGAGGTAACTATGCTTTGAATAGAGTTTGAAATGTTCAAATTCACTTAAGGAAATCATATAATGTATAAAGAAGAAAAACATTTTATTAGAGTTTCCACCATTCAATCCAAGGCTGGGAATCATAGAGAAGTTTCTCTTGATAGTCTACTAGAAATTTGGAGATCAAATTCGTGGAGTTCAGCAAGGATCAAGAGGGAATCTACAAAGGTATACATTCTAGAAACCCTCTTTTATGAAAAACTGTTTTGAGCATGTTTTGAACTCAAATTAAATGTAATTAGAGTGCTTAATGATTCTGTTAGCTTCCGCTTTATGCATGTTTACTCTATCACTAACTAACATTTTAAAATAAAATAAATAATTATAATAAAGTAAAATAGAAATAAAATAAGGAAAATATTTTAAATTATCCAATAATATATGTAAGTTTTATTTCAAAGCCTTAAAACAAAATCATGAATTCGAATGGGTTCTTTTCATCTCCTTCCCCTTCATATTGTCAATATTAGCTTTGTTACATTATTGGTTGATAATATTTTCTTTTATTATGTTGGATATTTGTTGTTGACTTAGTGCGAACATTCTTTTCTTATTGGTGGCCGATTTGCTGGGGTGATCTTTTCCTTACTTATGTTGTTGCCGTTGATGGCTCTCTTACCTTATATGGCTTGCTTTTATTTGTGACTTTTGCGTGGTTTTTAGGGAAAGCCATAGTCTTGTTGTGGTGAACCAATTGACAGTAATTTAAAAAGTTTTCATGCATTCAGTGTTGTTGCTTAACTAGGGAAAGAAGCAGTTTGATTATTTAAAGCTTGCACTAACCAAGTAGATTCTTCGTGTTAAAGTGGCAGGTTTTACTTTTGTCCCTTTTGCTTTTACTCTTGTCACTATTATCTGTACTGTCATGTGGTAGTTTTATGATTTACTCGTTTTCAATTAGTATCAGAGCAGGTTGACTTCTTGTTCATTGAGTTCTCAATGAAGTCGATCAGGGAAGGTGGATCTACTACTTGACCGCCAATTCTGGATGAGACGAATTACTCCTATTGGAAAGCCCGAATGACTACCTTCCTTAAATCTATTGACAACAAGTTTTGGAAGGTGGTTCTTACTGGTTGGTCACATCCTACAATTACTGACAAAGATGGAGTTGTTAGTCTGAACCCTAAAAAGGATGGATCGAAGAGAAAGATCAAGCCTTGCATGGAAACTCGCGAGCCTTAAATACTATCTTTGATGTTGTTGATCAAAACATTTTTAGGTTAATCAACACATGTGTTACTGCTAAAGAAGCGTAAGAGATCCTTGAAGTAGCCCATGAAAGCACCTCGAAAGTAAAGATGTCAAGATTGTAGCTCTTGACAACCTATGAGAGTATTGCGGTGTTCAATGTGCGCCTCCTCGATATTGCTAATGAAGCTTTTGCCCTTAGAGAAAAATTTTCAAAAGAGAAACTGGTTCGTAAAGTGTTAAGATCTTTACCTAAAAGATTCGATATGAAGTTACTGCTATTGAAGAGGCATGGGATATTAGTACCATGAAAATTGATGAATTATTCAGCTCTCTCCGAACGTTTGAAATGATCCTTGATGACAAACAAAAAAGAAAGGTCAAAGGAATAGTCTTACAATCCTTGGTGAATGATGGTGATGTTGGGGTTGATGCCCTAAATCTCGTGGTCATGTAGTTTGTAATTTTAAAGTACAAACAATTTATTTATTTAATAAAATCTGAGATATTTTACTTGACATTTAATAACATTAACCCACAAAACCAATAAGCTAACATCCAAAGTTATCTTCTGTAGCTTAAACATGTATGTAGAGACATACATGTGGATCATGTTTAAGTGATAACCTAAATGGTCTATAATAGATGGATAAGATTGGATACCTTATCCTGGTGATACTATAAATACGACTCGTTGTGTATATGTTACAATTGTTGTAAAGTTCTACAAATGATCTAATCCTGATCATTCATGTAGAGACATGTGAGCGGGGGTGTTCTATACAAAATAGTTTGTATAAGATCGGACCATGAAATGATTAGTCTCATTATATAATACCGTTAATAATAGAGAATTACATTTCACCAGAATGACCATAGGTGACATCATCTGAATCGTGAGTGATGAATTCCTGCCTATGAAGGCGGTCCTTTGATTTGCATGGATGAGAGTGGCTAAATCGCCAACTCAATATGCCTACCATTTTGGGGATTCATCTTATTGAAGAGTTGGGAACACAACTACACAAGATGGAATTCACTCCTTCCCTAATGTTGGGATAAGTAGATAAACTGCTCCCTTAAAGGCTGATTTCGAAGCTTGAACAATGTGGCGAAATACCCTCTCTTGGCCCAAGAGGGGTTTGTTCATATTTATTGTTCATTAGAGAGATCAATGATACTTAAGGAGTTAGATGAAACAACAGGGGAAAAATAATAATTTTGGCCTAGTTGTACTTACGAGCAATTTGTGAAGGGTCGTCGTGCTGTTGACTAGTTATATCCAATTGACACATAAATATATACAATGCAAAGAGTGCAGTTGTCGGTCTTTAGTGGAGTGATCGGTAGTTAATGGATGTTGAGTAATTTAACTAAAGGAGTTTAATTAATTATTCAAGTACCATTGGAGCTTTAATCTATAGGTCTATAAGGTTCCCTCTATAGCTCAACTAGGATTAAATTAATTGAGGGATTTATTATATATGATATAATTAATTTAAATTAACTATATATGATATAATTAATATAATGTATTTGATACATTATATTATAAAGTTTATTTTGAGAGAAAATAAATATTTGAATATGATTCAAGTACTAAATATATGGATTGGATTCATATAATTAAATTTAATTTATATTAAATACCATCATTGATTGAGAAAATTCAAACTATAGATTATATTGTATTTGATACAATATAAAAACTATAGGTTATATGTTATATTAAATATAACATATATTTAATATATATTATATGATAAGTTGGTTATCATATTTTTATTTATTAAATTATTTGAATTTACTTAAGGAGGGAGTTATAACTCACTCCCTCTATTTTCTCCCATATTCAATCGTGTGATGAGGGGAGTTGTGCGTATTGCTTCTTCATCTTCTTCACAGAGGTTTTTAAATAGAGATAACTTGTGATTTTCTCAGAAGCATTCTTCCCATAGAAAGTATTTTCATGTGTTTGGAAGTACTTGATATATTCTCTCGGATTGAGATTCTAGAAAGAAATGGGATGCCAAAGCTAATGAACGTATCTTTCTTGGGTACTTGTCTAACAGTCGTGCCTATCATGTCTTTAACAAGCATACTTAAAATGTTATAGAATTCATCAATTTTGTTGTCGATGACTTGCAAGATATTGAGCATCTTATGAAGATCATGTGTCACACCCCGCCCCAGACTACCCTCTGTGCCTGAGAAAGGGCGTGACTGCAACAGTTATCAACTCTTTTGTTGACACTTACTGCCTAATAACTCTTGCGGAAATAACTTTGATACCAATGAACAAATTGAACGACCAACTGATTAAATAAAGGATGTTGACACTTATTGTCTAATAACTCTTGTGGAAATAACTCTGATACCAATGAACAAATTGAACGACCAACTGATTAAATAAAGAAGATAACAACAACGGATTAAGGAGGCCCATTCTATTACAACAAAGTAATATTTATACAACTCCAAGACTTAACAACAAAGTTTACAATCAACAACTGTAAAATCCTCCGAAAGTGTAACTGTGGCACGTGGCAGACCTTGACCATAGCAGCACCCTGGAACTTCTCATCTTTCGCTACCTTGGGGGGGGGGGGGTGTAAAACATAAAACATGGAAAATATGAGCTATAAAGCCTAGTGAGTGGTGCCTTTAGACAAACAAATAACTTTGTCAACAGAAATACACTTTTGGGAAAGCAATGCATAGTCAACAAGAACATTACCACAAGTTCACAATTATTTTTCCAGCCAGACCGCTGGTTAAAAACAATCAATCCCCAGCTTAACCGCTGGTTATTACATAATATGAACATCCCCAGTTTTACAATTGGTTATTCCTGGCATGATCCTACATTTTCTCTAGTACTTTCACACGTACACTAAAGCAATGTATCAACAATTCCTGTGGAAACTTTCCCTGTACCCTGTTATTCCGCCAATGTGCACATCGATTGTTTTCCCCTAGCTATGCTTAGGTAACTTGACTATATTTCCCGCCGGTCATCACCGGCTATCATTTCCCACTGACCGAAGCCGATTATATTTTCCCGCCAAGTACCTTTTTAAGCATGCTAACTATATATCCCGGGTACAATTTCAGTTTCCAAAACAAATACACAAACAATATCTTAACAAACATAGTAACAAGATAAACATATATCCCTGATCATGCCAATTTAACATTATCACCTATATATATTTATCTATATATAGAAATTACATCAACAATAAAACACAATAACCACTCACCTTGGTTGGTTTGGAACTTTCTTTCCGAAGTTCCTTAGGTTTCCTTGGTTCCCTTTTGAACCCTAAATTCCAGATTTAATTATCAGCTTATATTACTCATAGTTCTAGAACTTATTTTAAAATACTTTCTTCTGAAAATATGTTCTAAAATGTCTCAGAAAGCATACCATAAAATCTTAGCTCAGAACTCCTTGTGGTTTGGCCGAAAACATCAAAATATCAAGACTGGCCCAGATTACCCGATAGCTCGACCCCTCTGTCTTTTCCTCATTATTCATCCCGATTCATTAGCGATTATTCTCCAAAAGCCCTACCCTGAAAACTAAACTCTTTTAGCTTTCATATGGCTTTAGAATCACATCAAACGGATGAGTATTCTGAGAGAACTCCTCGTTCCAAGTTTATGCTACTTTCTGTCTTTTCTGCCCGACAACATTTCCCCTCTTGGAACTTCTTGACCAACGCATGATCTTGCTACCAACGCATGTGTTCTTCCATCAACGCATAATCTTCTCCCAATTAGTCCTCACACACTCTCCTTTATGTCCTTTGAAGAGAATTGAGTTCTCATCTGAAGTCCTTGGCCCTATTTATAGGCGTCCAAGATTGCTCCACGGCCGACACCTCCTACTTGGTTGCATGTCCAAGTGTCTTTTTTTCACACCATCAACGCATTCTTACATCAGCGCAAGCCAAGGTGTCTTCTTCTCCTTTAACCAACGCATAGCCCTCAACTTTGCATGTCTTCTTATGCATCCACCTCTTTTACTTAAGGCTTAAGAATTCCTCCTAACAAGCCACATGTCCGGATGACGTCCTTGAATGCGTCCATCCTTCATATGCTTTCATCCAACTTCATATGCGTTCAACTAGGATAACGATCAACACTCCTTTCAAAGCATAGTATATCATCAACGCATAGTACATCAACGCATAGTATTACCCTGTAGAGTCCATCTCGTCGAATGCATCCAACGCATCCATCATCTAACGCATTCAACGCATCCAACGCATCCATCTTACTCAATCATCGCAAGCCTTAACCATTGTATGAGCCAACCACCATATGTCCAACCTAGCTCATCGTATGGCCTATGTCCAACGTATCCGTCGTGCAAGCCATCGTCAACCTCTAACGCATAGCAAGGTCGCACGATACCAACGTATGGCCTCGCTCGGCCGCATCGATGCATAGGCGCTTGGCACGACTGCTGGCGTTGACGTATAGGTGCTTGGCATGGGCGCTTGGCTCCGACGCATGGGCACTTGGCATGGGCGCTTAGCATCGACGCATGGGATGGCCGCATGGCACCCTCCAGCACATGCCTGGCCCCGCATCCTTGCACACCCTTGTGTCCGCATGCCTTTTACACCGCCGACCCTCGTGCCATCCCAACCTTCCAATGCATCACTTTCAACTTTCTTCCTTCAGCCGTATGGACGCATACCACCCTTCCAACGCATCCATCGTATAGGTTTATACTTAGCCAATTTTCCAAGTTTTTCCCCAAAAGTCAAGCTTCCAAATTCACACTTTTTCTTCTCCCTTTGCCCAAGTAATCTCTCCAAGATCTTATGGCCAACGAATGTTATGCAAGAAGAGTTAAGTCAGTTTCAACAAAATAAGGTATGAGAATTAGTTCCTCGTCTACAGTCTACAAGTGTTATTGGAACAAAATGGATCTTGAAAAATAAATAAGATGAACATGGAACTGTTACTCATAATAAGGCTTGGCTTGTTTCCTAGGGATATAATCAAGTTGAAGATGTGACCTTGTTGAAACCTTTGCCCTTGTGGCTCGGTGTTGGTAGTAGTTACACCCAACTACTGTGGATGAAATAGATGCTTCAGGAGTATGATGTTGCATAAGATGTCATTTTTGTGACAACATGAGTGCTATTAACATTTCCAAAAATTTTGTTCAGCGTAGTAGGACTAAGCACATTGATATCAGACACCATTTCATCAGAGAACTTGCTGATTCTAAGGTTATATCTTTTGAACATGTTAGTACTGAGATTACAAACATATTCACCAAACCATAGGATGTCTCTCAGTTTGAATCCCTACGTGTTATTCTTGAGGTTTGTTGAATTAATTCATAGCAATTAATTGCTATTGTGCGGTTCAAATCTCAAATGATTCTGGTGTTGGTTTTTACCTTATTTCTTCGAACAAGTTGAGTTCAATTGTCTTCCTATATTTCTTCCTCAAGCGTTGTTGTTCCTCATGGTGAACACTCGAAGTGGTGCTCATACTTCCTGCAAAAGAATGGTCAAACTAAAGCAAAAAAACTAATCGAAAACGGCATGTCAGTCCAAATTGTTGGGTTTTATGCCCTAAAACTCGTAGATAGAAAATGTAAATAATTGACTATCATCGATAAAGAGTTATCGATGTTATTTCAACAAGTGTTATTAATTGTGTTGAATTCATTTTATCTTAATAACCCTAAATCCAATAAACTAACATCCTAGGTTGTCTTATGAGTCTTGAACTGTATGTGGAGACATACAGGGATCACCATTCACGATGCAGCCTAAAGGGTCTATAGTATAGGGATGAGGCTGGATACCTTATTTTTGTGACACTATGGATACGACTCGCTTTATATTTCATATAAACGCAATGATCTAACTCGTTCATGTAGGTGATAAGCGAATTGGGTATCCTATGCAATGAGTTTGCATAAGACCGGACCACAAAATAGTAACCACTAGATGTAATTCTATTGACTAGTTAGGTTTCTATTTCAATAGGATGACCTAGGAAACTTAGTTTTAATCTTGCGTCAATTATGAACTCCTCTTCACGAGGGATTGTCCTTGTATGAGTGGGAGTGGCTAGCTCGCCAACTCAATATGCCTACCATTTTAGGAACAAGATTTAGTGGGGGGTTGGGAACATAATAATAGAAGATTTCACTCCTTTCCGACTATAGAGTAATTACATGAGTGTTCCCTTAAGTGGTGTATCTGGTGTTGGGAATGTCCTAAAACTCGTAGTTTGCATACATTAAACATATTTTATTCACAATAAAGTTATTATTGAAGATGTTATTAAATTGCATTCATTACTAAATTCAATAAAGTAAGTGGCTATAATAATGAATACTTAAAACTTTATGTAGAGACATGAAAGAGGAAAAAGTTTTAGTATATAGCCAAGAAGGTCTATGAGTATATGGATAAGGTTGGGTACCTTATCTTAGAGACACTATGGATGCGACCCACTTTGTATATTGATACAAACGATGTGATCCCAAAGTTATTCATATGAAGATATGCGAGTGGGGCATCCTATGCAAAAAGACGTTTGCATAAGACCAAACTATAAAATAGTTACTTTTCTTTATAAGGACCGTTTACTGTTAAAACTGACTATTTTAATTCGATGACCTAAGGTAACTCGATCTTAATCCTGAGCTAACTATGTATGCTTATTTATTTGGGATTATCCTTTAATCTGCATAGTTGAGAGTGGTTCAACATCAGTGCTGAATAAGCTTCCCATGTTAAGGGTAAAACCAGATAGATAGCTGGGGATAAAGTTTTGCAAGACGGAATTCACTCCTACCCATCTTAGGCTCAGCAGATAGGTTGTTCCCTTAAGTACTGACTCCTGGTCTTGAACAAAGGGGCCCTACCCTCTCGTGGCAGAGAGGGACTCAGTTTATTTGTTGGATTATAAATCAATTGTTCAATAGAGAATCAGTGAAGACTTAAGGAGCAAGATGTATTATAGGGGTAAAACGATAATTTTGACTTGGCTGTAAATATGAACGACTTGTGAGAGATCAACTTATTGATTACGGTTAAATCAAGTGGACAGAAATATATCTACAGTGAGGAGAATGCAATTACTGAGCTATAGTGGTATGTCTTGGTAGAGTGATCTCAAATCGTTGGAGCTTAAGATCTGTAGGTGCATTAGGTCCCTCTACTAGCTCGTAAAAGAATTAAACCTTAAAATAGCGTGTTGAGAGAATTTGAGATGTTCAAACTCGATTTAGGGTTTGGATATTTGATATGATTGATGTTTACTTAATGAATCAAACATTGTGGTTTTAGAGAATTAATATAATATTTAAATATGATTTAAATATTTGATAAGGTGTTTTATTAATTTAATATTTTATATTAAATATAATTAATTAAATTAGTTTAATTATTTTTTCAATTAAAAATATTAAAATTTGAATTTATGAAATTCAAAATTAAGAAAATAATTAATTAATTTTTGAATTTGTGAAACTAAAAAAATTATAAAATTTATTTAAAATTGAAATTAATTTAAATTTTAGTTTTTAAATACTTTTTATATTAATTAATTTTAGTAATAGCAGAAATCAAATGGATAGTGGGAAAATCACACAAAATCCATTTGATTACCTCCTCATGCCACTCAATCCTTAATGGAAGATTGAGTGGCTGATCTTCCTACATTTCTAGCTGCATGATAGTTCACTATATATTGAGTTTTTGTCTTCAATTATGAGTTCATGCAAACAAAAATCAGAAGGAAGAATTCTCTAATTTTTTCACACCAAATTCATCTCAATTTGAGGTTCACAACTCAATGTAAGACCTGAGGATAATAGAAAAGACTTGGGTGGTGGTTTACTATAGAAAGAAGAAGATTTACGTGGAGAATTTAAGCAATTTAGTGATAACTACAAAGGTTGTATTCTAAAACCCTATTTCTGTTTATCTCTTGAACATGCATGATTTTCCTTTAAAATTGATGTAGAATGCTTAGATCCTCAATTGCTTTCACATGTTGATTGTCAACTCCATCATTCGGGACTTGAACAAAGGGCCCTACCATCTCATTGACCCGAGAGAGGTTTCTATTTAATGGTTTAACCATAAACAGGTTGTACATTAGAGAAGCACTAGTACTTAACAGTAAAGAAGTAGCCAAGGGTAAAACGGTAATTTTGACCTAGCTGGTATTATGAACACTCATAAAGGACTGTTAATCCCAAGAAGAATTGACGTTCTTCCATTCGAGACATCAATGAGAGTAAGTGTTCTTTCCTTTCTCTGTAGGATTGAATTCCTATTTGATATGTATGCTTAACCTAGAAATTTTACATAGGTTGAGCGTCTCCCCTTTCTATTATATATATATATTTTCTAGTGTATTGGTATTTCAATTTTTCAATTGATTTCAAGTTATGTCTTGATTAATCCGTTGCATTAGGGATTTATCCCTACAATTGGTATTAGAACCAACTTGTATAATTAATTTAGAAATTTCGAAATTTCCACTGATTTGGTGGTTGAATTGAATGTGGTTTGCGAATGAATGTTTACGGTAAATTTTGGCCTTATATTTACATTTTTTATTTGATCATTTTGTAAAGACCTCTGCTTTTTCAGGCATTTTATAATGTAAATCGCATCTTTTGTAAGTCCGTGTCTAGAACTAGGACTGTTTGTGGTGAAGATCGAGACCTTTTTTTGGCCAAAATGGATGAACAGATCGTAGAATTGCCCAAAATTTGCTTCCAAACACTGTTGCATTTTTGTGAGGGTTAGGGTTTGTGTTGTGCGTGGTTCAGCTGCGGTTTAGAGTGGTCCAATTTGATTCGGCTGGTTCAAGGTGGTTTGATCCAACTTTGTTCTTGGTTCATGGTTTTGGGGTCCGATACAAAGCGGTTTAAGTCGGTTCGACTCGGTCTGTCCAATTCTGGAGCAGTAGCAGCTGTTTTTAGGATGAAATTTGCAAAATTATTGTAATTTATTGCTTTATTTTATCTTAGGGGCCAAATTACCGGTTCATTTGCTATTTAACTGTTTTATGGATATCATTTAGATAAATCCCACCATAGGTTAAGAATGTTCACACACACGCACACACAGACACACACAGACACACACACGCACGCGCACATGTACATGCACATGCACATTCGCACGGACATGCGTGCGCACACGCGCATGCACACACACACTCACACGCACATGCGCAAGCGCACTCACATGCGCACACCCACACACACACACACATGTGCATGCGCACCCGCACACGCATACGCACACGCACACACACATACGCATGCACACGCACACACATATGTGCACACGCACCCGCACACGCATACGTACACGCACACACACACACACACGCACACGCACACACACGCACACACATACTCGCACGTGTACGCGCACACGTCCATGCCCATGCCCACGCACATGCACACGCACACGCACACGCACACGCACACGCACACGCACACGTACATGCGAACGCGCACTCGCACGCACACTCTCATGCACGTGCACACGCAAACGCACAAGCACACGCACACTCACACGCATATGCACACGCGCACGCACACATGCACACACACACACAAACACACACGCACATGCACACACACACGCACACTCGCACGCGTACACGCACACGCCCATGCACAAGCACACGACCATGCCCACGCCCACGCCCACACACACACATACGCACGATCACGTGCACGTGCACGTTCACGCACACGCACATGCACACACTCACGCGCACGTGCACGTGCAAGTGCAAGCGCGCACGCACACGCACATGCATATGCACACACACACCCACACGCAGATGCACACACACGCACACGCCCACGCGTACATGCACATGCACACGCACACGCACACGCGCACATGGGCACACGCACACTCACACTCGCACGGACATTCACGCGCACACGAACATGCACACGCCACTCGCACGCGCACGCGTAAATGCACTCGCATGCGCGCACGGGCACACGCATGCACGTGCGAACACACACACACACACACACAGACATACGCGCATATGCACACGCAAATGCACACACACACACGCATGCATGCGCACCCGCACACACACACATAAACGCACACGCACACACACATACACGCACACTTGCACACGCACACGTTCATGCCTATGCCCACGCCCATACACACGCACACGCACACACACGCACATGCAAACGCTTATGCGCACTCACACGCGCATGCTCACGTGCACGCACCTACACGCACACGCCCACTCGCACCTGTATGCACACGCACACATACATGCACACACACGCACACACGCACACGCACACGCACATGCAATGCACATGCACACGCACATGCACACACACCTCCACACGCAGACTCACACACACATGCACACGCACACTCACAAACACACGTACAGACGTAGACGTACAAACACACACGCGCACGTGCACGCGCACACGCAAACGTTCACACACACGCACACGCATACGCACATGCGCACGCACCCACGTACACACACGCGCACGCACACGCACATGCACACGTGCACACGTAAATGCACTTGCATGCGCGTACGGGCACATGCACGCACGCACGAATGCACACGCACACACACACACACGTACGCGCACATGCACACACACATGCACACGCATACGCACACACACACACGCACACGCATACACACATGTGCACGCGCACCGTGTCATGGTCATGCTTGTCCAGGGCGTGTTGCCCATGTCCGCATGCCCGATCCAACCCCCTTCTAGCATACTTTCATATCATGTACTGTATTAGCTTAGTTAGCTTGCTTTCTTTACATTTTTATTGTAAGTGACCACTCGCCCTTTTGCATATGCAAGGGTGCTAGTTAGCTTTTTGTTCAGAATGCACTATATGGGGATAAGACTAATCATCACTTCCCCATACCCGGAGTAGTACTCTATAAAGCTGTTGTTGTTGCTTATTGCTTTCTAGCCTACTACAATCTTTCTTTCTTTATTCACACTCACAAAAACTTCTTACGAAAACCTTTTCTCCAAACCTGTTTTCTAAAACCGTTTTCCCTAAAACGGGGGTGGAGGTTGCGAGAGACACTCGGTGTACCACCGACAGTTCGTATTCGAGTTGGCTGACTTGTTCGTGAGCGGGAACAAGTACCGCACAATCGCTAAGAGAAGCTTCCGAAAGAGCGATTGTGACAGTTGGTATCAGAGCCAAGTCGGTTCACAGAGGGAAGATTAATGATCATGTCGGCGACGAAGAACCTGAACAAGTCTCATGTGGATAGGTTGGTAGAGATGGAAGAGCAAATGCTCTACCCGAGAGAGGTCTCGGATAATGTCCGTTTCCTAGAGACTCGACTACAAGAAGTTGCTGAGAAAGTCGATGGAATTGATGCGGTAGTGGGCCGCCTAGACGGATTACCCGTCAGAGAAATAATGATGAGGGTAAAGACCCTCGAGACCAAAACAGCACGGTTCGGCAGCTTTGAACGTGGCGATATCTCATCGGGCTCTGTTGCCTACATAGAGGAGCGCGTCGAAGAGCTAGACGGCTCCCAAAAAGCAATACTTTAGATGGTAACCGATTTGTCTGAAGACTTTCGGTCGGCCCTTGACGTTGTCAGAGCCGAGATAGCGGATGTGAGCGCAAGGGTGAATCTCACCATCCGAGCCGTAGAGAACCAAGCCCCATCTGGGGGAGCAATGGTAGTAAGCAGAATAAAAATCCTAGAACCGAAACCCTTCTGTGGGGTGCGAGAAGCAAAAGCCCTGGAAAACTTTATCTTCGACCTTGAGCAATATTTCAAGGTGACGAACACAGTGACTGAAGAGTCGAAAGTCACACTAGCAACAATGCATCTGGCTGAAGATGCAAAACTATGGTGGAGATCACGATTTACAGACATACAGGAAGGACGATGCACTATTGATACTCGGGATAGATTGAAACAAGAAGTTCGCTCGCAGTTCTTCTTTGAAAATGTCGAGATCTTGGCTCGACGAAAACTCCGAGAGCTGAAGCAAACAGGTAAATCAGGGACTACGTAAAATAGTTTGCAGGACTCATATTGGACATACGAGATATGTCCGAGAAAGACAAGGTCTTTTGCTTTGTCGAAGGGTTGAAACCGTGGGCGAAATCAAAATTATATGAACAGAGAGTACATGATCTCCCCTCTGTCTATGCGGCAGCTGAACGACTATACGACCTTAGCACTGACTCGCAAGATGTGAGGAAGCAGTCAACTTCCTCAAATGGGGGAAACAGAAACAGTCGTTCCAGTCCTCCCAGACCTAGGGGAGGAGACAAAAACACAGGAGGGCACCGTAAACCATCCCAACTGAGATCAGGATACAACTGGTGGGGGCCGCCGCAACAGCTTAACAATTACAATCGCCCCCTGTCTTGTTTCATATGTAGAGGGCCACACAGGGCAGGCGAATGTCCAAATCGAACCGCGTTCAATGTTTTTCAAGCCACATTAGCCTTTGCCTCCGAAGACAAGACTGAACTGATGGAGACAGTAATCGAGTCAACTGCAGAAATTGAGAATCTCAGGATGGGGGCATTGAAATTCTTATCTGCACTCCAGAAGAAAATGGGAAAGGCGACAAAGCCATTAGAGAAAGGGCTCATGTATGTGAACGCTTGGGTCAACCAAAGATTGGCCAATAATACTATGGTCGACTCTGGGGCCACCCATAACTTCATGGCTGAAACGGAAGCCCACCGCCTGAACTTGACCTAGGAAAGAGATGCAGGGAAAATGAAAGCTGTGAATTTTGCAGCCCTACCGATTACAGGGATAGCGAAGAGAACTCTGGTGAAGTTAGGAGTCTGGAAGGGCCTCGTTGACTTCATGATTGTCAAGATGGATGATTTCGATGTGGTATTGGGGATGGAGTTCCTACTTGAACATAAAGTCATACCAATGCCCCTCACCAAATGTCTAGTCATTACCGGATCCACACCTACCTTAGTTCAAGCCAGTATCAAGCAGCCAAATGGGGTGAGAATGACTCAGCCCTCTAATTGAAGAAAGGCCTGGCCCACAATGAACCCACGTTCATGGCCATCCCGATAGAATAAGTTGAATCCACCGAAGAGGAGATCCTCCAAGATGTTTTATTTGTCTTGGAAGAGTATCGAGATGTCATGCTTAAAAGCTTGCCCAAGTCCTTACCCTCACGAAGGAGGATTGACCATGAGATTGAGTTGTTAATAGGGGCAAAGCTGCCCGCCAAGAATGCATATTGGATGGCCCCACCAGAATTGGCCGAACTCTGAAAACAGTTAGACGAATTGTTAGATGCAGGATTTATCAGACCGGCAAAGGCCCCTTACGGAGCCCTAGTACTATTTTAGAAGAAGAAGGATGGGAGCCTTCGATTGTGCATCAACTATCGGGCCTTGAATAAGCTCACAGTCCGCAACAAATATCCCCTTCCTATCATTATTGACTTATTTGATCAGCTCCACGACGCTAAGTATTTCTCAAAATTGGACCTGTGGTCGGGATATTATCAGGTCCGAATTGCTAAAGGAGAGGAACCTAAGACGACTTGTGTCACGAGATATAGGGCCTTCGAATTCCTCGTGATGCCCTTTGGCCTCACCAATGCTCCAGCAACTTTCTGTACCTTAATGAACTAAGTGTTTCACGAATACCTCGACAAATTCGTTGTAGTGTATCTCGATGACATTATGGTCTATAGTGCCTCGTTGGAGGACGATCAACATCACCTCCAACTAGTCTTCGAAAAGCTGAGGAAAAATCAGTTGTATGTAAAGAGAGAGAAGTGCTCCTTTGCCCAAGAGCGCATAAATTTCCTCGGCCACATGATTGAGTGTGGTCGGATTGGTATGGAATAGGACAAGGTGGCCGCGATCAGAGACTGAAGGCCATCATCCGTGACCGAACTACGATCCTTCCTCGGACTAGCCAACAACTATAGGCGGTTCGTAGAAGGATTCTCAAGAAGAACAGGGCCGTTAACCGAACTGCTGAAGAAAGATAGCCAATGGAGCTGGACTCCTGAATGTCAAGCCGCCTTTGAGGGCTTGAAGAAAGTGATGATTGAGGGGCCGGTCCTTAGAATTGCCGACGTGACCAAGCCATTTGAAATAGAGATTGATGCTTCTGACTTCGCATTGGGCGGTGTCCTCCTCCAAGACGGACACCCCATCGCGTATGAGAGTAGGAAACTAAATGATGCCGAACGGAGGTATGCCGCCTCCGAGAAAGAGATGTTAGCAGTAGTTCACTGCTTGAGGGCCTAGAGACAGTATCTCTTGGGGGCCAAGTTCGTGGTCAAGACCGACAACAACTCCATTTGCCACTTCTTCAACCAACCGAAGTTGTCGTCGAAACAGGCACGGTGGCAGGAGTGTCTAGCGGAGTTCAATTTCCAATTCGAACATAGATTGGGGAAAAGTAACCAAGCGCCCGATGCTCTTAGCCGAAAGAGCGAACATGCGGCCCTGTGCATGTTCGCTTGCCTACAAGCAAGTACGTTGAGTGCAACAGTACGAGAAACTGTCAAAACTCACTTGACAAATGACACAGTGGCGTAGGCCATCATACAGTTGGCCAAAGAGGGGAAGACACGCCAGTTTTCGGTGGAAGACGATCTTCTATACACCAAGGTCAATCGCCTCTACATCCCCAGATCCTGAGGGTTACGAAGGTCGCTAATGAAGAAGTGTCACGACACACCGTGGGCAGGAGATAATGGTTGGCAGAGGACTTATGCCCTCCTGAAACAAGGCTACTACTGGCCAAGCCTTCGAGACGATGTCATGCAATTTACCAAGACTTGCCTTGTCTGCCAACAAGACACGGTCGAAAGGGCAAAATTAGCGGGTCTGCTGGAACCCCTACCTGTGCCCTCGAGACCATGGGAGAGCGTGTCGCTCGACTTCATCACCCATTTGCCCAAGGTGGGACAGTTCGAATCGATCCTTGTTATCATCGACTGGTTCTCAAAATATGCCACTTTCATCCTAACGGCGAAGATGTGCACAACCGTGATGAGTGCCCAGCTGTTCTTCAAACACATCATGAAATTATGAGGCATCCCCACAAGCATTGTTAGCGATCAGGACGGAAGATTCACTGGACATTTTGGACAAAATTGTTCAAAATATTAGGGTTAACACTGAATATCTCCTCTAGCTATCATCCCCAAACTGACGGCCAAACGAAACGCTTCAACAGTATGCTCGACGAACATCTGCGTCACTTTATCGACGCTAGGCAGAAGAACTGGGTCCAGTTGTTAGACTGGCTCAGTTCAGCTTCAATAGCCAACAGAGTTCCGCGACTGGAAAAACGCCCTTCGAAGTGGTGTGCGATTGACACCTGCTCATGCCACACTTGGTGGACCACCCTTATGCAGGTAAAAGTCCTCAGGCACACAAGTTCACTAAAGAATGGACCAAAACCTCTGAGATCGCTCGCGCCTACCTAGAAAGAGCATCAAGAAGGATGACGAAGTGGGCTGATAAGAAGCGAAGGGCCCTCGAGTTTCAAGCTGGGGATAAGGTCCTGATCAAGCTACGACCGAAACAGTTTCGTTTCCAAGGCCAGAGAGACCAACGGCTAGTAAGGAAATATGAAGGTCTAGTGAAGGTAATTGAGAATGTCGGGAGAACTTCATATAAGGTTCAGTTACCTTCATGGATGAAGATTCATCCTGTCATCTATGTGAGTATCTTGAAGCTCTATTATCTCGATCCCGAGGATGAACAATGAAACATGCTAAGGTGTCCACCGGTCACGATGAAGAATTCCGCTGAAAAAGAAGTTGCACAAATCCTGAATAAACGTACGCGCCGTATTAGAAGACCCAGACGAGATCTGACAGAGTTCTTAGTGAAATGGAAGGATCTCCCCAACGAAGAGATCAGTTGGGAGTGGGTCGAAGATTTGAAGAATGCAGTTCCAACCATCGCAAATTTTGAACAAGGTCGGTTGACGGGGACGTCAACCAATTAAGTGGGGGAGAATGTGACAGTCATGCTTGTCCAGGGCTTGTTGCCCATGGCCGCATGCCCGATCCAACCCTCTTCTAGCATACTTTCATATCATGTACTGTACTAGCTTAGTTAGCTTGCTTTCTTTACATTTTCATTGTAAGTTACCACTCGCCCTTTTGCATATGCAAGGGTGCCAGTTGGTTTTTTGTTCAGAATGCACTATATGGGGATAACACTAATCATCACTTCCCCATACCCGGAGTAGTACTCTATAAAGCTGTTGTTGTTGCTTATTGCTTTCTAGCCTACTACAATCTTTCTTTCTTTATTCACACTCACAAAAACTTCTTATGAAAACCTTTTCTCCAAACCCGTTTTCTAAAACCGTTTACCCTAAAATGGGGGTGGAGGTTGCGAGAGGCACTCGGTGTGCCACGGGCAGTCCGTATTCGAGTTGTTTGACTTGTTCGTGAGCGGGAACAAGTGCCGCACAATCGCTAAGAGAAGCTTCCGAAAGAGCGATTGTGACACACTGCACACGCACACGCATACACACACACACACACACACACACACACGTACACGCAGACGCTCACGCCTATGCCCACGCCCACGCCCACGCACACGCACACGCACACACACACACACACACGCACTCACGTGCACTCGCACGATCACACACATGCACACACACATGCACATGCACACGCTCACGCGCACTCGCACACTCACGCACACGCACGCGTATGCTTACGTACACGCACATGCACATACACGCACACACCCACACACATGCATACGCCCATGCCCATGCCCATGCCCACGCCCACACCCACGCCCACGCACACGTACATGCACACGCACACGCATACGCACATGCACACACACCTCCACACGCACACGCACACACACACACGCTTAGACACACACCCACACACACACATGCAGATGCAGACGCACAGACACACGCATACGCACATGCGCACGCACCCACGTACAAACACACACACACACACGTGCACGCGTACACGCACACGCGCATGAACATACAAACGTGCACGCGCACGCGTACGTACACGCACACACGCACGCGTACATGCACACACACACTCACACACACACACACAACTTGCTGAGTTACTTAATATATCTTGGCATGTTAAATATATGGAATTGGTAAAACATAATGCATGACATTACTTAGGTAAATGAATTATATTTATTAATGTTTTGTGTATGCTTGATTGATTTTCATGAATTTTTTAATATAAGTGTTATATTAATAAAGTTGAAAATCAATTTGCATTGAGCAATGACACATTCATAGCTTAATATAATTTTTATATTAAAGCCATGAAATGCATGTAATATGGTTTTCTTATTAATTAGAATTTTACTATTAATTAATTAAACCATAGAAAGCATGATTAGAGAGCTAATTATTAAATTTGTAATAGTTATAAAATTAATATTTAGTAATCGTCAACCTATAATAAAGAGTTGCATGCAGACTAGGATCTTAAGGAATTTGAATTAATTTTAAAATGGTTAAAATTAATTTAGACCTTAGATCACATTAAAGTCCTTTTTTTTAATAGATATAAAATATGATCGAGTAGGAAAAATGAGACTTTAGGTTATAAGGAAACTCTACCGGTGAAGTTCTGTCTAGGTTGGGGGTACTTAAGATGATGGTTTACGAAACACCTCCTACTTGGGAACTGACTTCAAACTTGAGTTGAATTAACTTTAGTCCTGTTAGCATGCAATATCACTAGGTTAATTAAATAGTTTAATCCACCTAGAACATCAGAGTAAAGACCTTATTATAAGAGTTATAATAGGCATAAACTTAGATAGATTCATTAGCCATAATTTAACTAAGTATAATAAAACCTTAAAATGGTAAAACACTTTACTGGGAGAAAAATGGTATATGGGATATATCAGTTTTTAGCTCTCACATCTATAAGAGTTTACACCGTGAGATCCATGCTTGGCTTTGGTCGCCCTAGGCGCGGCCTCCCTTTGGAAAGTATTTGCATGGGTCAATACCAAGGTGAATAGGAAAAATGTTCATAGTAAGTGGGACAAAGACGCGTATCAACGTATCCTACGGTCTCCTCCATTAGGTTACACTGTGAGATTCCTATGATTCGTCTGCGTGTTGTTCTGGAGTGACCACCCCTTCGAAAAGCTTGATCATAGGATTTGGAACAACGCAAACTCCAGTAATGGATAGGGTTTCTTAGGTTAATCTTTAACGGTTGTCATTCTTTACGGTAGCTGATAACTGGTAGAAATACAAGTTATTAAAGCTCAAATTAGTAAAACAATGAGAGAAAGCGATGGTAAAATAGGTAATATCATGTCTGAATGCGTCAAACTGAAAGGAATTTCCATCGCTAATGCTCGTCGCATAAAAGCAGTTAATTTACCTATTTTGTGCAGGTACAATACGATGGCGCATATGGAATTGGGATCCAAGGGCACAATGCGATGGCGCATATGAAATTGCGATCCAAGGACACAATGCGACAACACGCTTAAAGTTGCGATCGTAAGTCATGTGATCATGAGAAGTTTCTCAAAAAGTGATTGCATAAAGACCTTGCATCAAGGCGACAACATAATAAATCATGATGGGACGTTAAGCTGATAATGGTGGATTTCGAATTCAGTTGACAAGCCGTTAAAAGCCATACTATAGCAAGTACATTACTTTCGGTGACTTTTAAACGGCCCAACAAAGTACGAAAATTAATGCCGCCCATCATTGCAATCATTAGTAAGAAAAGCTGCTTCACTTTGAAATCTATAAATATCGAATGCCACCAGAGAGAGAAGGATACACGCATATACATATACATATAGATAGAGGACGTAGAGAGTAAGGAGACGAGGTGAAGCTGAGAGAAATCGCTCTCGGACAGATCAAGAGATTGCCGGAAAGTAATACAAAGGAGAGAAGGCCAACCCTTGCGAGAGCAAGAATCCATAACTAGAATAGAGTTGAAGTGATAAAGAGCAATGTAAAAGGCCACAGGAAGCAAAATATTGCTTACTGAGCTCGTTATTTCTCAAATCCATTTGTTATTTTATATTTAGTACTTTATTTGCAGAAAATGGAAACTTCATTTCAATTTATGTTCAATCTCTCCACACCATGCATGAGTAGCTAAATTTCTGAATGGGTTGAGAAGTACTTAGCTAGCATGACTTAAGATATGCATTTTATGCGATCATCTTGTCTTATGTATGCGTCATTCATCATTTGGACCTACTTGAGAGAGTAGTCTAAAGATAGAATCTAGGCTTTAGAGAGTCGGATTAGAATCTAGGCTTGAGAAAGTCGGATTAGATTGCATAAGCAAGAGTAGAAACTTAGAAATAAGTTCTATCTGTTGTTTCCCATACACATCGCATGCGTCCTAGAAATAGGAAATGTGGCATTTTGTATTGAGAAATGTAGTACTAATATTTGTGTATAGCATGATCACATAACTTGTATACAATATTGGGAAATGTTAGCTAAATCTCTTCTCAACCTCTTCATCGCATACTTGTGATAACTCTACGCTTTCATCACTCTGCACTCAACTCCATCGCATAGGAAAATCTAAATCAAAACACCATCTACCTCTTTTTCACCACCATAATAGAATTAAAGAACCTGTCCCATATCTATTTAGTAGTCCCTATGTTCGACCCTGGACTTACCAAGAACCTAAGAAGGCTTATACTTAGGCTTTGTTAGGAAAACTTGTATGATCATCACATAACACACATCATCGCATACTCACACCATCGCATAATAAATCAACACATCAAGTTTTTGGTGCTGTTGCCGAGGACTACGGTATAGATTGCGTTAACATCAAACCTCTTTGATCTTTGTAGCTTTCGACCTCTGCTGCATTGTCATTCCTTTGGTAAAGGAAGAAGTAAGTGTCGCATGAGCGAAGGACACCCTCTTGAGCCCAACTACGACCTAGAGATCGAAAGAACTTTTCGTAAAAGACAGAAAGATAGATGTAGACGATAAGGAAGAACTCACAGAATGGCTGAACAACCTAAAGAACGAGTAGCAAATGAAAACAACATAATGGCAAATCGTATCCTACTGGCAAATGATTGCAATAGACCCATTTGAGACTATGCGTCACCAAACTTGTATGATTTCTACACAAGTATCATGAGACCAGTATTGGATGGATCAAGGTTCGAGATGAAGCCAATAATATTACAAATGATACAAACAGCAGGACAGTTTGGAGGGCGACATGGTAAAGATCCGCACTCCCATCTACAAAGCTTCATTGAAATTTATAACACTTTTGTGTTCCTTAATATCTCCATAAAAGAGGATCGACTCACACTATTTCCATTTTCACTATGCGATAACGCAAGAAAATGGGCATACTCCCTCGAACTAGGAGAGATAACTTTATAGGAGCAAATTGTGGAAAAGTTTATGAAAAAGTATTTCCGTCCTATAGAGAATGCCAGAAGGAGGAAATTGATCACCAATTTTGAACAAGAAGAAGATGAATCGCTCAGTGACGCATGGGCGAGATTCAAGAGACTAGTGCGCGACTGTCCACACAATAGATTGCCAGATTGCCTCCAAATGGAGATTTTCTATCATGGACTCAATTCTGCATCGCAGGCAGCTGCCAATGCGGAAGCAGCAGGAGGTCTAAAAACCATTCTTGAATATCTCGATTTGGCAAGAAAGCGATCAAAGAGCAAAACCCCGAGAAGGTAACGCAAGTAATGGTGCCATCGCATCATTACAAAAGCAGATGAATGTGATGATAAATTTATTACAGGGCATTGCAATAAACAATCCCGGAACGCAAAGAGGATAAGTCAATGCGATAGAACAAACAAGCACCAGTTGTGCTACATGTGAAGAATCGCATTCTGTTGAAGAATGTCCACGAAATCCGCAGTCAATCTACTTTGTCAAGAACAACTCTTTTTCAAACACGTACAAACCCGAGTGGCAAAACCACCCTAATTTTGCTTGGAAAATAACCAACAACAAGGCTGTCAACCTATGGCGCAAAGTGAAGGATCACAAGGATTTTTCCAAAAAAACTAAAGATCAACAGCAACAACAAGCCAGCAACTCTCAATCACCACCATCATCCTCTCTGGAGAATTTGTTAAAACAATACATTGAAAAAAAATGAAACAGTCCTCTAGAGCCAAGCGACGTCCATCCGCAATTTAGAAATCTAAATAGGACAAATTGCGGGAGAGCTGAAAAACAGATCGCAGGGAACACTGCCTAGCTCAGCTGAGCTCCCACGCAACCCGGGGAATACAGAGAAAGAATACCTCCAAGTAGTAACCATGAGAAGTGGAAAGGCGATGGTGGAAGTTAGGAAGGAGCCTAGCAGGACCGATTCAAATGCGATGGAATCAAAGAAACTGTTGATGAAAACTGAGTCAAAGGAGCCTAAGGTTATGGAACCTGAAGAACTTGAAGATGCGATCGCCTCTAAGCCTCCAGACCATGGAACAGTGAAAGTACAGCTACCTCTATTCCCTCAAAGACTAAAAAAGAAGCAAAACGTTGAAGGTTCGTATCATCGTTTCTTGAAAATATTGAAACAACTATACATCAATATTCCATTTACAGAAGCGATAGAGCAGATGTCGATGTATGCCAAGTTTTTGAAGGATATTGTTTCGAAGAAGAGAAGCACAGGAAAATTCGCCACGGTGGCATTAACACAAGAGTAAAATATGATAATCCCACCAAAGATGCGTGACCCAGGCAGCTTTACGATACCCTGCTCAATAGGAGGGATCTACATTAGTCAAGCATTATGCGAACTTGGGGCAAGCATCAACTTAATGCCCCTTTCAATCTTCAAACAATTGAATGTAGGTCAGCTGATACTCATAACGGTGGCTCTCCAGCTTGCAGATAGGTCCCTAGTACACCTGAAGGAAAATTGAAGGATGTCTTGGTCACAATCGACAAATGCATTCTACCTGTAGACTTCATCATTCTAGATTATGAAGCGGATAAAGATGTGTCAATCATATTGGGACGACCATTCTTGTCTACTGGTCGTGCTCAAATAGATGTGCACAAGGGAGAGAACACAATGAGCATCAATGGAAAGAAGCTCAGGTTTAATATTATCAAGGAAATGAAGTTCCCAGAAGATGAAGGCTTATCAGATTCTGACGATGAACACACTTGTGTTGAAGATTGGGAGTCCGACGAAAAAAATGAAGAAAGAGAGGATGTGACAGCATCTTTAGAAACCTATTATGCAATAACAAAGATAGTGAACAATGAAGAAAAGTTGAATTTGAATGAAGAAAGAAAAATACAGAAACCCTTCTTAGAGTAACCACCTACACTGGAGCTGAAAACTCTACCAAATCACTTAAAGTACGTTTTCCTTGGCCAGAATAAAACCTTGCCAGTAATTATATCCTTTAGTTACCGGGAAAAAAAAAGAAACTGCGCTTCTTAGCATTCTGAAGAAATATATGAGAGCAATCGGATGGACGCTCGCAGATATCAGAGCCTATAACCAGATTATGATTGCACCAGAGGATCAAGAAACGAAGAGAAAACCTCCGTGGACTTGAGAAAGCCAGAATGAAGAAGAAACGTGTAGTCCTTACATTGATAAGCGACACACATTCATCAGTGATGAAGTATATCCTTTTTCTGAGTATCCTTTTGTTATTTTTCTTTCATGAATCTATCTTAATTTTTGCATGATTACTACTCTTTATAATTTCCAACTCTTTCTTTCATACCTTTTATCCTCTTGATATTTATCACACTGATCGTAGTAAACGATTGTGATGGAGCAATGTGATAACCTCAAACACGCGACTAGTTCGATCAATCCATCGCAATCAAAGAATCAGCCCACCGTAGAAAAGGATGCAATAAAAAATGATGCGGACGACAAAGCAAATTTGGGGGTTGTGTCTTTCCTTACCTCATCTTATTTCAATTTTGCACTTCTCGCATTTCAATTTAATATTGCTGAATTCTACTATCGCATCCTTTTTAGTTTGACTCAATCTTGAATTTTTGATTACTTTATTTGGTCACCGCATTCACCCCCTTGCCAATTATGACTTCAATGATGAAATCTATGCCTTTGTTTCTTACCGCATGTACTAGAGTCATTTCAGGACAATCAATTCATGAAACATTTCTAAAATTTAGCGGTCTACCAGCTTTCCTTCAAAACTATTTTTACAAAATTTTCTAAATCCATTGCATGAGTTATTTCGTCTCTCAGCAATGAGGACATTGCTGTGTGTTAAATTTGGTGGTGCTAGTAATGTTATTTTCAACCTCATTACTTTTAGAAATTCGATTAAAAAAAATTTGTATAACGTTGAGATTGGATTCTGGTCGTAGTTGGGGGCAAGCCAAAACGAAGGTGGGAATCGTGATCAACGCAGAAATCAAGTGATCGCAACTGCGCTGCCAAATAAAGAGATGGGCATGAGTTTTGACTGAGAAAGAGCGTCTTGCTCGTAGTTGGAGGTCCGCATGACACTCGTGGTGGCAAACGAAAATGAAGGCTGGGCACTCGAATTAGCGCTATATCAAAAAACGAATATCAGAATCGCACAAGGGTCAAAATCACTTAAACACCCAGGTTTGAGAAAGTTTGAAATAAATCATGCGATGTCCTGGAAACGAGTAAAGTTTTTTTAAAGGTTATGCTTGCGGTCCCTAAAGATTAGAAATATTTTAGGAAGAAATCAAGATAGAAATTAAGAAGGCATTGTTTCATGAAATTTGAATAAGATACCTTGAGAAGTCTAGGTAGGGTAAAGGCGGTTGAATATTTAAAGAAAATGTTTAGTTTATGCTTGAGAAAAAGCATTGTTTTAAATTTGTGGGTGTGATAACTGGTAGAAATACAAGTTATTACAGCTCAAATTAGTAAAACAATGAGATAAAGCGATAGTAAAATAGGCAATATCATGTCTGAACGCGCCAAACTGAAAAGAATTGCGATCGCTAATGCTCATCGCATAAAAGTAGTTAATTTACCTATTTTGTGTAGGTACAATGTGATGACGCATATGAAATTGCGATCCAAGGGCATAATGCGATGGCGCATATGAAATTGAGATCCAAGGGCACAATGCGACAGCGCGCTTAAAGTTGCGATCGTAAGTCATGCAATTGTGAGAAGTTTCTCAAAAAGTGATCGCATAAAGACCTCGCATCTAGGAAACAACATAATAAATCATGATGGGATGTAAAGCTGAGAACATTCGATTCCGAATTCAGTTGACAAGCTGTTAAAAGGCATACTGTAGCAAGTACATTACTTTTGGTGACTTGTAAACGACGTAACAAAGTAGGAAAATTAATGCCGCCCATCATTGCAATCATTAGTAAAAAAAGCTACTTCCCCTTGAAATCTATAAATACCGAATGCCACCAGAGAGAGAAGGATACACGCATATACATATACATATAGATAGAGGACGGAGAGAGCAAGGAGACGAGGCGAAGCCAAGAGAAATCACTCTCGGACAGATTGAGAGACTGTTGGAAAGCAATACAAAGGAGATAAGGCCAACCCTTGCAAGAGCAAGAATCCACAACTAGAACAGAGTTGAAGTGATAAAGAGCAGTGTAAAAGGCCAGGGAAGCAAAACATTGCTTACTAGGGTTGTTATTTCTAAAATCCATTTGTTATTTTGTATTCAGTACTTTATTTGCAGAAAATGGAAGCTTCATTTCGATTTATGTTCAATCTCTCCACACCATGCATGAGTAGCTAAATTTCTGAATGGGTTGAGAAGCACTTAGCTAGCATGACTTAAGATATGCATTTTATGCGATCATCTTGTCTTATTTATGCGTCATTCATCATTTGGATCTATTTGAGAGAGTAGTCTAAAGATAGAATCTAGGCTTTAAAGAGTCGGATTAGAATCTAGGCTCGAGAAAGTCGGATTAGATCGCATAAGCTAGAGTAGAAACTTAGAAATAAGTTCTATCTGTTGTTTCTCATACACATTGCATGCATCCTAGAAATAGGAAATGCGGCATTTTGCATTAAGAAATGTAGTATTAATATTTGTGTATAGCATGATCACATAACTTGTACACAATATTGAGAAATGTTAGCTAAATCTCTTCTCAACCTCTTCATCGCATACTTGTGATAACTCTACGCTTTCATCACTCTGCACTCAACTCCATCGCATAGGAAAATCTAAATCAAAACACCATCTACCTCTTTTTCACCACTGCAATAGAATCAAAGAGCCTGTCGCATATCTATATAGAAGTCCCTGTGTTTGACCCTGGACTTACTAGGAATGTAAGAAGGCTTATACTTGGGCTTTGTTAGGAAAACTTGTATGATCATCGCATAACACACATCATCACATACTCACACCATCGCATCATAAATCAACGCATCAATAGCTTATTGAAGCGTACCTCTAGGATTCGAAAAGGTCACACTTACAGGATGATTTAAGGTAGTTAATGCAGCATTGATTGAAAAATGGTAGCTAAGAACTATAGAAATAAGAGTTATTCTGGTATTAGTAATTAGCTGATATTGTCTCAATTCAGAGGAGGGGTAGTTGTTTACCCTTCGATGGCTGTTGCTCTAAGGTTCTTTGATTGCTTGTTTTTATTGAATTGATTGGATGCTTGAATTTTGGGTAATAAGTTGAGGCAAATATAACTGATACATTCAATTGTTTGTTATTCGTTTAAGCATGTCTTCCATAATTATATCCTTGCTAAAGAACGAAAAACTAACCTGTGCAAATTATGCGACATGAAAATCTAACTTGAATACGATTCTAGTTATAGATGATTTGTGGTCCGTCTTAACGGAGGAGTGTCCTTCAATCCCTGCTCGAAATGCATCCCAAGCAATAAGGGATGCTCATAACCGTTAGACAAAGGCCAATGACAAGGCCCAAGTTTGCACTTAGCAAGGCTGTTTGACGTTCTTACCAAGAAACACGATGCCATGATCACTGCACGTCAAATCATGGAGTCCCTTCAAAGGATGTTTGGACAACCATTCTCTTAAATCCGACACATGGCCCTCAAGTACACTTATAATTTGCAAATGAAGGAAGGCCAATCAGTAAGAGAACATGTTCTTGACTTGATGGTCCACTTCAATGTCACCGAAATGAACGGTGTAGTCATCGACGAGCAAAGTCAGATGTCCTTTATTCTGGAATATCTTCTGTAGTAATTCTGTAGCAATGCGGTTATAAATAAAATAGAAACACCATAACTACTCTCCTAAATGAGTTACAGACTTATCAGTCTCTTATAAAAAGTGAGGGATCGATAGAAGAAGAGGCAAATGTTGCCTATTACAAAAAGTTCCATAAGGGTTCATCCTCTAGAACTAAGTTTGTTCCTTCATCGTCTAGTTTTAAGAAGATCTAGAAGAAGAAAGGAGGAAAGGGGAAGGCTTCCGCTACCAAGAAAGGCAAGAACAAGGCTAAGGTGGCCGACAAGGATAAGTGCTTCCACTATAATGTGGATGGTCACTAGAAATGAAATTGCCCCAAGTACCTCATTGAGAAGAAGAAAGAAAATGAGGGTAAATATGATTTACTGGTTCTAGAAACTTATTTAGTGGAAAATGACCATAATGCCTATACTTGATTCAGAAGCCACTGATCATGTTTGTTTTTCTTTACAGGGAATTGGTTCCTTCCAATAGCTCGAGAAGGGTGAAGTGACGTTCAAGGTTAGAATGGGAGACGGCATTTCAGCTCATGTGATGGGAGCTGCAAAGTTGTTTTTTTACAAATAGATACTTTTTTTTAGAAAACTTGTATATAGTTCCTAAAATGAAAAGGAACTTTGTATCTATTTCTTGTTTAATTGAACAAATGTATTCAGTTTCTTTTTCTTTTAATGAAGCGTTCATTATGAAAAATGGTGTGATTAGTTGTTCGGCTAAATTAGAAGACAACTTGTATGTGTTAAGAGCCTAAAACAAAAGCACTTTTAAATCATGCGATGTTTAAAACTTATAACACTCAAACAAAAAGACAAAGAATTTCTCCAAGTAACAATAATACATATCTTTGATATTTGAGATTAGGTCCCATAAATCTCAATAGGATCGGTAGATTGGTAAAGAATGGACTTCTAAGTGAGCTAGAAGATGATTCATTACCTCTATGTTTCCTGTCTTGAAAGAAAAAATGACTTAAAGATCTTTTAGTGGAAAAGGTTATAGAGCCAAAGAACCCTTAGAGCTCATACATTCAGATCTTTATGGTCCAATGAATGTAAAAGCTCGAGGAGAATACAAATACTTCATCTCTTTTATAGATGATTATTCAATGTATAGATATTTGTACCTAATGGAATATAATTTTGAAGCCCTTGAAAAGTTCAAAGAGTATAAGGCTAAAGAAAACTTGTTAGGTAATTAAAATACTTGGATCTGATCGAGTACATGGATTTAATATTCCAAGACTATATAATAGAACATGGAATCCAATCCCAAATTTCAGCACCAAATATACCTCAGCATAAAGGTGTATTAGAAAAGAGAAATAGAACCTTGTTAGACATGGTTTATTTTATGATGAGCTACACTCAATTGCCTAGCTCATTTTGGGGGTATGCAGTAGAGATTGCAGTTCACATCTTGAATAATGTTCCCTCGAAGAGTATTTTGAAACACCTTTCGAGTTGTGGAAGGGGTGTAAACCTAGTTTGCCTTACTTCAAAATCTGGAGTTGTCTTGCATATGTGCAAATGAGAAATCCTAAGAAATTGGAACCTCATTCAAGGTTATGCCAATTTGTTGGTTACCCTAAGGAAATGAGAGGTAGTCTATTCTACAACCCTCAAGAAAATAAGGTATTTGTATATACAAACGATACATTCTTGGAGAAATACCACATGAAAGATCATAAACCACGAAGCAAATTAGTATTAAACGAATCTATTGAAGAGTCAATGAAATTTGTTGATGAAGTTGGTCCTTCATCAAGAGTTAATGAAGAAGCCAACACTTCAAGTCAGTCTCATCCTTCTCAATCGTTGTGAGTGCCTCGACGCAGTGAGAGGGTGATATCAAAACCTGACCGTTACTTGAGTTTATATGAAACTCAGGTTGTCATACTAGATGATGGCGTTGAGGACATTATCCTATAAGCAGGCAATGAATAACGTTAATAAGGACCAACGGGTCAAATCCATAGACCTTGAATGGAATCTATATACTTCAATTCAGTATGTGAACTTGTATATTTACCTGAAAGGGTTAATACCATAGGGTGTAAATGGATCTATAAAAGAAAGATAGATGTAGTTGGAAAGTTACAAACCTTCAAAGCTAGACTTCTAGCAAAGGGTTATACCAGAGAGAATGGGTTGACTATGAGGAAACTTTTTCCCCTGTTATTATGATTAAGTCTATAAGAATTCTCTTCCATAGCCACATATTATGACTATGAGATATGTAAAATGGATGTGAAGAATGCTTTTCTGAATGGAAATCTTGAAGATAGCATCAGCCTGAGGAGTTCATAGCCCAAGGTCAGGAGCAAAAATTTTGCAATCTAAATCGATCCATTTTTGTTAGTATGGATGTCTCGCTGGCAAAGGCAGGCATTCATGAAGGTTTTGTTGAAGAATCCTCCTACAAGCAATCTCGCATGGATTCGTCTCCCTCTGATATCCCATCCCAGAGATCGAGGGAGTCTGCTGAAGATGTGCCTATTGTGCAACCCACCTTGCATGTTGGTGATTCTAGTCAATCGAAGGTCCTCGCTATGGTTCTGTGGGATGACTCTTTTGTAAGGAATGCTAACAATGATGCGACTAAGTCTTCCAGAGTTCTGCTGATGATCAAAATCTATTGAGTACCTTTGGTGTTGAAGAAGATGTAACGATTCTCTCTATCTCTTTCTCTTCTGATATTGAATCCGATATTCCAATTTCGTGTACTGTTGGGTCTGAGACTATTGGTGATTCTGTTGTTGCTCCCCATGTGTCTAACCTTGTTGTTGATTTTAATGTTGGTCCTGATAAAGTCTATGTTGTTGCTCTAGTCAATGTTATTGTTTGGGATAATGCCCTAAACACTTGTGATGTAATAATATATAATATTTTCTTCACTGTTGTCTATGAAATATGGGATGTTTTAAGTGTTTTACCACAAACCAATAAACTAAGATCCCTGGTTGTCGTTGTAACTTAAGCATGTATGTGGAGACATATAGGTGGATCATGCCTTAAGTGATAACCAAAATGGTTTGTAGTATATGGATATAGGAGTGAAACTTTATTTTGGTGACATTACGGATGTGGCCCGCTTTGTAGAAGAGTTACAAGTATTGTGAGTTGCTACAGATGGTCTAATCCTGATCATTCATGTGGAGACATGCGAGCGGGGGCGTCCTATCAAAGGAGTTTGTATAAGACCGAACCACGAAGTGTTTAGTCTCGTTATATAACGCCGTTCATGACAAAGACTTCACTCACGAGAATGACCATAGGTAACATGACCTTAATCCTGAGTGAGTTAAGAACTTCTGCCTTTGAGGGTGGTCCTTTGATTTGCATGGGTGCGAGTGGCCAGATTGACGACTAAAACCTACCAATTTGGGGATTTGTCTAATTTGGGAGCTGGGAACTCAACTACACAAGATGGAATTTACTCCTTCCCCGAAGCAGGGGTAAGTAGATAGATTGCTCCTCTAAGGGCTGATTCCGGGGCTTGAACGGTGTGGTGGCCCGAGAGGTGTCCACATATTGTAGAACTATGTTGTATTGTTCATTAGAGGGATCAGTGGTACTTAAGGAGTTAGATGTAACTACAGGGGAAAAACGGTAAATTGGCCTAGCTATATTTACGAGCATCTGTGAAGGGTTATCGTACTGTTGATTGGTATATCCGATGGACACAGAAATATATCTGTGGTGAGAAGAGTGCAACTATCGATTTTTAGTGGAGTGCTTGATAGTTATCGGATGGTGGATCTCGTGGCTAAAGAGTTTAGTAGCTGTTCACGTACCGTTCGAGCTTCAAGCCATAGGTTTATAAGGTCCCCTTGGTAGCTCAATTGATTCAAGTTGAGAATTAGTTTTTGGATTAGTTTGAAGTGTTCAAATTGACAAAAGGGAGTTTGATTATATATGATATGATTAAACTGGTCAATTATATATGATATAGTTGACATGATATATGAGATATATTAATTGGAGGAAAATGATATAAATATGATTTATACCTAGCAGAGGAGAAAATGACTATGGTTTATATGTTGCATATTATGTGATATTAAAACTATAGGTTATAAATATAATATGATAAGTTAGTTTTTAAATTTATTTATAATTAAACAATTATAACATAATTGTTGGTGGTTTTCTCCATAACCATGCGTGAAATTGGGAGGTTACATTCAGTTTTCATAACTGAAGGATAAAATGAAAATATTTTTCATTTTGCAAAAGAATCGGATAATCGCTTCATGATTTGTACACTGCCCATCGTATAACTAATGAGAACCTACACGATAGCTCAAGTTTTCCTTGTGTACACGTGCAATCGACCTAAACGATGGTATAGCTTTTACTAAATGATCACGCACGAGAGCGAGATTGCCTAAACGATCATACCTGATTACCTAAACGACCGTATATCTCTTCTAAATGATCAAGCACCCGTTTATACGATAGATACAAAATCTATCCCACTTGCTTGGTTGTTGAATACAATCATGTTTCCTTCTTCCCTTTACCAAATCCAACAAAGCCCACACCTCCTAGATTCTTACTCTTAGAATACCGAGGTTACTGATGGTCGTGTCCTTCTTACTGCTTGTTCGTGTAGAAGACCATTCGGTGGTGAGCGACAATTAGATTTGGTGGACGATTGGCTTGGTGTGCACAACGACAACGAGAGGTGTTGTTCCTAGCGAGACCGAGAGAAAGACAGAAGAAAGGTTCTTCAAAGATGATTCTTTTGGTTCTTTGTATTTAATTAGTTTTCTAAACATGTCGTAATTTGTTCTAAAATGCATAACTTGTACGTATGTTTGTGAATGCAGTTTTTCTGTCACAATGAATTTGGAATGATCTGGCTTCCACTCATAGGTTCTCTTTGATAAGAGTTCCTTCAAATATTGATGTTGGTTTTGTTATTGGTCTTGATGTTACTGATAATATTGTTTTTTCTTCTGCTCCTATGATCTTTTCGTCTGTTGTTGATAAGTTTTCTAATATTATCCCTGATGTTCTGACATTCTCCTTAACATGGGGGATTCTATTGTTCGTTCGGAGCATAATCTTGTGAAGTCTTCTCAGGTTTCTTCTATTCCTTACTCTAGTGATCAGGTTATGGCTTCCTCCCCTTCCACTGATTCTAATGGTGAGCAATCTGTCTCTGGCTTGAGTTCCTTTAAGGGGTAGAGGATTGAGTCAATTTCCTCTGATGATAATATTCCTCTTGCCCAGTCGTGCAAGCTGAAGAAGAGGGCCTCTATGGATGTACCTGCTGATTGTGGCCCCTCTACTCGTACTCGTTCAAAAGGGACTCCTCTAAGCAGAAATGCCCATACTCTGATTCTAACCCTTATGTGTAGATTTCTGTTTCTAGTAGTGAAGATGATATTGTTTTCGTCAAAGAAAACCTTGCCCAAAAGTTGGTCGTCGTAAAATTTCCCCTAATATTCCTTCTGTGCCTATTGATGGGATATCCTTTCATAACAAAGAAAATGTTCTGAGGTGGAATTTGTTGGGTTTTATGCCTAAAACTCATAGATAGTAAATGTTATTAATTAATTGTCTTCAATAAAGTGTTATAGATGTTAATTCAATAAATGTTATTGTTTGTGTTATTTGTCTATTTTCTCTTAATAATCCTAAATCCAATAAACTAACATCCAAGACTGTCTTATGAGTCTTGAACTGTATGTGGAGACATACATGGATCAAAGTTCAAGATACAACCTAAAGGGTCTATAGTATAGAGATAAGGTTGGGTACCTTATTCTGGTAACACTATAGATACAACCCACTTTGTATTTGATACAAATGCAATGATCCGACGCATTCGTGTAGTTGACATGCGAGTGAGGGTATCCTATGCAATGAGTTTGCATAAGGCCGGACCGCGAAATAGTAACCATTAGATATAATACCGTTAACTAGTTAGGTTTTTATTTCAATAGGATGACCTAGGCAACTTAGTTTTAATCTTGAGTATGTTATGAACTCTTGTCCATGAGGGATTGCCCTTTGATTTGTATGAGTGAAGGTGGCCAGTTCACCGACCCAATATGCCTACAATTTTGGGGACAAGATCGAGTGCGGAGTTGGAAACATAATAATACAAGATGGAATTCACTCCTTCCCGCCTTAAGGGTAAGTAGATGAATGTTTCTTTAAGTGGTGTCTATGGGATTTGAACAAAGGGCCTTACCCTCTCATTGATCCGAGAGGGGTTTCTGTTTATTGGTTGGACCATAAACAGATTAGTCATTAGAGGAGCATTAGTACTTAAGGAGTCAAAGGTAACCCAAGGGTAAAATGGTAATTTAATCCAGTTGAAGTTACGAACACTTGTAAAGGACTAACTTACTATTGTTGGTCTATATCCATGGACATAGAAATATATCTGTAGTGAGAATAGTGCAGTTGTGGGTCTTTAGTGGAGTGGACCCACAATTAATGAATATTGATTAACTTGGTAAATGAGTTTAGCCAATTAATCTCATATCGTTGGAGCTTTTGACTACAGGTCTTCTAGGTCCTTTTGTTAGTTCACTAGAAGATATATTAAGAGGGATGATTTGAATTGTTCAAATTAATTTGAGGAAACTATATATTGGTGTGATTAATATATAATTGATTATGGATATAATATATCATTCGAATTAAATTGGAAGTAATATTTGAATAAGATTCAATTAATTAATTCAAGTGAATTATATTCACAAAGAATTAATTTATAGAGAGGTATTGCACATAAACATACGATATTTATGATAATTAAATATATATATTAAATCCTTATTTAATTAATGTGAAAATTAAATTGAATAAGTGTTATTTAATTAGTTGGGCTAATTAATTAAATAAATGTTATTTAATTAATTAATTATGGAAAAGGGAAATAGACAAATGATTAGGAAAAAGGGTTTGGTCCTTCTCTATATAAAGACTTCCCTATGGCCTTTTGGGACACACTGACAATACACAACACACAAATGTTATTGTGCAACATTTTTCCTAAGCCACAAAGAGAATCCTATCTACTCTCCAAAACCTTTTTCTCTTCTCCTTCTCCCAATAGTTGGATACCACCTATTCCTCAATTGGAATCATAGAGAATAACGAGGTTACTCTTGTGGTAGTGTTCACGATTGTTTAAGAAATTATTCGTGATCAAGAACGTTGGAGAAGTCATTCATTGGAACTTCGAGAGGATTGTTCATGAAACTTGGGAATCTACAAAGGTAAGAATTGTTCTAATCTTTTCCCTAAAGCATACTAATTTATATATTTATATTCTGTTTTAGTATAATGAATTTGTTTATGTAAAAATCGAATTGCGAGATGCAAGGCGTTCTCACGAAACTTTTCTGCTGTGGGATTTGATTGCTTCAGAAGTATGTGGTGTAGAGGCATATTGCTGATGAGAAGGTTTTTTCTGACCAAACTAAGTCCTATTTGAAAATTATGGATCTTCTTCAATGTGTTGGACTACTAAAAAATTTTGTGGACCTCGGTCTCTTTTATCCTCAGTTGACAAGGGAGTTCATTGTCAATCTCCCTTCCAAGTTCAGTGATCTCAACTCTCCTGATTATCAAAAGGTCCATAGTAGAGGAACTTGTTTCACCATTTCTTTTGCTGTCATTAATGCTTATCTAGAGTGTGCTGCTTCCCCTCCTCTTTGTGAGCCTTATCCCTCCATTGAGGATCTTGTTGTTGAGCTTACAAATGGTACTCAGTCTGAATGGCCTTCTTCTGGTCAATTATTTGCCTCCACACTTAGTGTGAAGTATGCTATTTTGTTTTGAATTAGAATTGCTAACTATTGTCCTTCGACTCATGGGTCCAGTCTTTCTTCTTCTCTAGCCAATCTTCTGTATCAATGGAATGTTGTCTACTTTTGATTTTGAGGTGTTTGTGTTTAATCAACTTCTTCGACACATTGACTCTTTTGCGATCAAGTTGCCTATCTGTTTCCCGCGATTATTCTCTAGTGTCTTGCTGTCTTAATGCCCTGCCATTCTTGGTCCAAATGATCTAGGCCCTACTCCCAAGTCTTTTAATATAGTTATTAGATTTTTCAAGGTTCTCATGTCTCTGACATTTTCACAACATCCGTCCTCCCAAGAGTTTTAACATTCCTCTCCTTGAAAATTTGCAGGTTTTGGAAGGTGGCTTATTGATTCCTACTGAGCTTGGGATTCACATCTTTTGCATTTTTGCTTTTGAGTCTCATACCTTGAGCACTATTATTTGTGATCTGACTGACCACCATTCTAAAATTGATGTGTTGGTCCATTTGTTAAGTGTGGCTTGAAGGAACTCTGAATAGAGATCCAGTGAACGGAAGCAAATCATTCCAAGTTCCATTGAGAAAGAACACAAACAATTACAGTCCAACGGAACAGATTATGCATAAACAATAAATTACACCATGCTACTTTAAATGAACAGACAAGGGATAGAGTATGCAAACCTTTGAAGAACCTTTCTTCGATCGTTCAGCAACTCGTTCAATAGTATGAACTCGAACACAACGATCAAAACTTGATCTCAACAAACGACTGGATGAACCTCGATCACAATCGAGTAACTCGATCCTCGACCCTCGAACGAAACTAGATACCACCACAAGAGTTACCTTGGTATTCTCGGTATGAGAATCCAGGAGTTGTGGGCTCTGTGTAACTTTGGATAGAGGAATGAAGGAGGTAGACAATCGAGTAAGTGAGAGATGGATGAAGTCTATCGTATAGACTAAATACTCGATCATTTAGAAAGAAGAAGCCTATCATATAGACTTACTATTCGATGCGTAGCAATAAGTAAATGAGTAACTATCGTATAGTAAACCCGGTACTCGATTGTGTAGTCTCTCTATGCTATCATTTAGTAAAATACTTTTACTTGATAGCCTTTCTGTGAGATCAATCCGAATGAATACATCAACTATTGAATTTTGGAAAATCATTTTCCTTTCATCTCACAGTTACCATAAAACTTCTAATAACCTCTCACTCAATTCGGTTATTAAAGAAAAAGATTAATTAATTATCATATAATTAATATATTATAAATAAATGCAATAACCAATTTATCATATTATATTTATAACCTATAGTTTTAATATTTCATCATATGAAACATATAAACTATAGTTCTCTTTCTATTTTATGGTATTTAATATAAATCATATTTATATTAATTCCTCCAATCAATGATGTATCAACTACATCATATTAATTATGTCACATATAATTGAATCAATTTAATTATATCACATATAATCAAATTTCTTCTTGTTAATTTGAACACTTCAAACTAATCCAAAATCTGATTCTCAACTTTGAGCTACCAAGGGGACCTTATAGACTTGTAGCTTGAAGCTCCAACAGTACGTGAATAACTGACTAAACTCTTTAATCACGAGATCCACCATCCATTAACTGTTGTTCATTTCACTAAAGATCGACAGTTGTACTCTTCGTACTACAGATATATTTTTGTGTCCATTGGATATAACCAATCAACAATGCAATGACCCTTCACAAATCACCGTAAGTATAGCTGGGCCAATTTACTGTTTTACCTCTGTGGTTACATCTAACTCCTTAAGTACCACTGAATGAACAGACTATGACTTAGTCCTCTCTTCCCAAGAGAGGGTGTGGCCACTATGTTCAAGACCTGAAACCAGCCTTTAAGGGAGCAATTTATCTACTAACCCCTGCTTCAGGGAATGAGTGAATTTCGTCTTGTGTAGTTGAGTTCCCAGCTCTCCAATTAGACGAATCCCCAAAATAGTAGGCTTGTTAAGTTGGCAATTTGGCCACTCTCACCCATACAAATCAAAGGATCGCCCTCATGAGCAGGTGTTCCCAACTCACTGAGGATTAAGGTTATGTCACATATGGTCATCCTAGTGAAATGTAAGTCTCAATTATGAACGGCGTTATATAAAGAGACTAATCATTTCGTGGTCCGGTCTTATACAAACTCTTTGTATAGGATACTCCCGCTTGCATGTCTCCACATGAATGGTCAAGATCAAACCATTTGTAGCACTTTACAACAGTTGTAACATCTATAAAGTGGATCGTATCCATAGTGTCACCAGGATAAGGTATCCCTCCTTTATCCTTATACTATAGACCATTTAGGTTATTACTTAAGGCATGATCCACTTGTATGTCTCCACATACATGCTTAAATTACATGAAATAACTATGGATCTTAGTTTATTGAATTGAGTAAATGCTTATAAAATAACATTTATTTTATTAATAACAATATGTTTACATAGTGTTTACAAACTACGAAACTACTAGGAGAATTAGGACACTAATCCCAATATGGTACTACCGCAATCCGATGCTGCTTTATCTTCTTAGTCCCCACCGTCTAATTGATTTTCTTCTTGGCAAAAGGGGGGAGATGTTTGGGTTTGGTTTTTTTGTTTAGTTTGGTTGTTCTTATGGTTTTTTTTTTTTTTTTCTATCTTGGGCTATTCTTATTCTTGTTCTCTCTCTCCCTCTCTTTTTTTTGTTTTTTTTTTTTCTAGTTTGGCTGGTTCTTTTATTTGATTAATATGAAATGACGCGTTTTGTTTCCTTCTCATGGCATGTCTGGTTGGTTTGCCAATAAAAGATTATGCCAAATAGGGAGCTTGTTACGTTATTGGTTGGCATATAATATTTTCTTTTATTATGTTAGATATTTTGTTGCTGATTTGGTGCGAATATTCTTTCTTTATTGGTGGAAGATTTGCTGGGGTGATATTTTCTTTACTTGTGTTATTGTCGTTGGTGGGAACCTTATATATGGCTTGCTTTTATTTGTGGCTTCTGCATGGTTTTTAGGGCAAGTCGTATTCTTATTATGGTGAATCGAACAACATTAATTCAGAAATTTTTCGTGCATTCAGTGTTGTTGCTTAATCTGAAAAAGAAGTAGTTCGCTTCTTTAAAGCTTGGACTGACCAAGTAGATTCTTCGTAGTATAATGACAGAGTGTTGGTTAAGCGTTCTTTCAATTGGCATCAGATTTAGGGGGAGCCTAAGTCTGCAGACTCATCGTAAGTAATATCAGTGTTAGGAGGAGCCTAACTTGCTCGCTAGTATTCAGTTATGAGTAAACTGACTCTATGTAATCTTAGTTGAAGTATATGTTGTAAAACTAAGTTACATTCTAGTGGATCTCTTTTCACCTAAGCAGAAAACCTCTTAGACGTACGTGTGATTTCACCGAATTGGGTTAACAAATCTCTATATGCATCTCTTTACTTTTTACTTCTGTCCCTTTTGCTTTTACTCTTATCACTATCATCTGTACTAGCTTGTGGTGTTTTTGAAATTCACTCTTTTTCAAGGGTGATTTTGTCTATATTGACTTTCTCAATGGATGAATTCTTTATTATTGGTTGGTTGTCACCTTTTTTTTTTTCGTTTCTCTTTGTACTCTAAAAAATCAATTAGGCTTGGTAACTGATAAATATATTAGGTCCCTAATTAGTTTATTGATCTATATATGTAAGAGTCAAAGTAATTTAGTGATAATTTATGTACACTTCCTCGTAATTCAGTGATAATTTACATGCACTTCCACATTTCTTCAAACAATCATAATCTGAACGATACTAGTACCAAATAAAAAGATAATTAATCTAAAAAAACTTAAAAAAAAAAAACAATTAAGAAGTTCTTCCAAAAAAGAAAAAAGAGAAAAACCCTACTACTTTTTTGTTAAATAAAATAAGCCGGTCATCTGTGCACCACACCGCCGTGACTGTCTTTCTTCCCCTCCTACCGCTGCCACTGTCTTCTTTCTTCCGCTTGTGCCGCTTCCACCGTCATCGTTCATTTCTCTCACTCCCCAGCGTTCTTCTGGTCGTTTCCGCTCGCCGGCACATTCTACTGAAATTTGTGTTTCTTCTCTTCATATCTTTTCCTTCTTTGATCTTTTGGATACACAGGGTTGAGATGGATCCGAACTCCGTTAAGTCGACCCTTTCAAATTTAGCATTTGGAAATGTAATGGCTGCTGCTGCTCGTGATTATCAAAAGGTATTTGTACCATCAATCCCCCTCTGCAAAGTGGTGTTGTTTATCCAAATTTTGTATTTAGATCTGTTTTTCCAGCATCATATTGAGATATGGATTGCGATCGGGTTATATTTATGTGTGATTCTTGTAGTTTATTTTTAGGAAAACATTAACATATCATCTGTTACTTTAGCTTCAGTTTATTGATCTGCAAACTAGACATATCTTCTGTATTTAATCAGTTGATTCTTCTTCCTTTTGTGTTTTTCTTCACCAACTATCAAATTACTCTGTGCATAATTACAGAACTGGGGGTCAAGCTATTATACTCTTTTGGTATAGTTTAGCCTTATCAAATACAATGCAGCATTAGTTTTCCCATTTTTTTAAATGTGCTACACTTCTGAACAAGGGTGTTGTTTTAGTTAACCTCTGGTTTAATCAGAGAAGGATAGTTTGATGAATGAGATTGCATTATATGATGCTGACCTTTGATTCTTTTTATGTTGGCTCGATTTGTTTGAAAGTAGTAGTGAAGGATGAGTATGTTGTGGTATGTTTCTTCAAAATTTTGTTTCATAAAAACTTACTGGTTTCTAAGATTGAACTCAAAATGCCCTCTATCCCTGTGGTCCATATATAGATTTCTACTGGATTCCAAAAGCGTGATTCTCTCAGAAATCCTGTAACAAAATTTTTGTGGATTCAACCATTGCTTTCCCTCTACTAAAATTTCCCCCCTTTTACATGTCCATCATAACAGTGACCTTAGCGATTTTGGGCTTTACATTTATTCTTGATGTGGAAACATTGATTCTTTGGGATCTCATCCTCCGACTTTTCTTTTCTTAAAAATCTTTTGGTAAAGGATGCTTCTTAGTTCTTACAGAGAAAATTGCATTCAGGACATTGATACTTCTTGTGGATAATTGGGAATCATTGAGATCCATGTAGTAGGATTGTAGTTTTTGTTGGTTTCATGAATATATTTATGGACTTTACAGGAATTGCTTGCTCAAGGGAAGGCTCAGGCATCAAGCTCTAACAATGAGGAAGTTGACCTTGATGAGTTGATGGATGTAGGTTTAATGATTGGGGTCCTTCCACACTGCAAACTATTGCTCGTGATTTTCACTAATGTTTGCTTACCTGGGTCAGGATCCAGAGCTGGAAAAACTGCATGCAGATAGAATTGCAGCCCTCAAGGTCTGAGTTTGTGTGTAATTGTTTATACATGCTCCATTACTATCATCATCATCTGCAGTTTGCAGTACTGCATGGGCCGTCAAGTTAGGTTCTCAAAGACTCAAAAAAATGTTTTTTCTTTTTTAAGGTCCCATTAATTTGAAACTTGAGACTTTGAGTCATGTTTACCAAACCGTTGGCCTTTAACTAACTGTTTTTTCCCGTATGCACAGTTCATCATGATTTTAATGTGTCAGGATTCATTGTGATTTTCAGTTTGGTGCCAACTTTCCCAAATAGGCCATGCATTTACATTATCATTTGTTTGAGCAGAAGGAAGCTGAGAAGAGAGAATCAATGAAGAGACAAGGGCATGGAGAATACAGAGAAATAACAGAGGGAGACTTTTTGGGAGAAGTCACTGGGAGTGAAAAAGTGATTTGCCACTTCTATCATCATGAATTCTATCGGTGCAAGTAAATCTTTGAATTTGAATCCCTTACTAATCCAATCATTATGCATGTATATTGTAAAAGTCTCATATTGGATCATTCTTTCATAGGATTATGGATAAGCATCTAAAGACTCTTGCACCAATACATTTAGACACAAAATTCATCAAGCTTGATGCGGAGGTTGGTATAAATTGTTATTTTTACAGCAATATCTGCTCTTTTTAAACCATTTGTTGTGAAAGTTTGTCCTGGTGAAGAACTTGTAGGGGCTAATTATCTGAAAGAAAATTGCAGAATGCACCCTTCTTTGTTACTAAACTTGGAATCAAGACTTTGCCTTGCGTTGTTCTCTTCAGGTAAACATCAATTCCTTGGTCCATTGATTCTTGTTGTCATGCCTTTCTAGTTAGTGAAAGGCATACAGGTAGCGCATTCTGTTGGTTGCTAATAAGTCAAAAGAAAAGGGAATAATGTAAAAGACATCCCTGGATACTTGGATAGTGATAACGTGGCTTGAGTAGTTGTTTAGAAAGCTAAAAAGGCATTTGTTTATATTTAGTTCCAAGTCTGGTGGGTTGTGTGTAAGAATCTGCTTTGAAGAATCTTGGTTCTTGGTTGCAGGAAAGGCATTGCTATAGATAGGCTTGTTGGCTTCCAAGATTTAGGTGGAAAAGATGATTTCAGTACAAAGACACTGGAAATTTTATTGACAAAGAAAGGTGATGTTTCTATAAGATGTGTTATATTAACTCTCATTTATGGCGTTTTCTGACCAAAGATGGAATATATAGGTATCATCAGTGAGAAAAAAGATGAAGAGGAAGACGAGTACGATGAAAGTAGGCGAAGGTCAGTGAGATCTTCTGCCACCGTTGATTCTGACTCAGACTAGGCGACGGAGTTTGCCATTCTCCATTGAATTATAAAGAACATGTTATGTATTTTGTGAGTGAACTCTCGTATTAAACATATTTTAACAAGCCATTGACATTGAAGTTAAAACCATGATAATCGTAATGGCATTGATAAAATCATTACATTAGTTCTTGATTATATCTTTAATGAACTAGTTTGTTCAATATATGCTCACGAATAAGACTACCTAAAATTGAATACTGGTTTAATCAGAGTCCTAGAAGAAATCTAGAAAGGAAGAAAAAATGTTTTTTTTTAAAAAAAAATTATAAATACGTGAAATGAGTGAATCGAATTTCTAATCTCGAGATTTATGGTGATCTTTATGCCAGTTGAGCAATGGTCATGTTGGTAGAATACATAATATTGAATTAAAGGGAAGATAACTTTCTTAATTATCTCGGAGTATCATTTTAATGAGTTCTAGTAGTTAATATTTGTAGTCCTCAATATAATATTATTTTATTGATAAATATTAATTTATATTTCTAAACTTTAGAGTCATGGTTAGTTCGGTTTTTTTGGTTTAGTAATTACTTGTCTGTGCACCTATTTTCAATAGTTATATATAGGTTTCGATTTAGTATGGTTTCCATTGGCTTTTAAAATACAATAATTGAACCAAACTGAAAATAAAAATGAGCTTTCTATTATCTTATGAAAAATTGAGCCAAACCACTAGAAGGGCTTTGTTTGTTGTTTGTTGTTGTTGTTATTGATTTGTGGCTATGTTTTTACTTTATTCCACTTAAAATTAGCTAAAAATTACTTCAACAAAATTCTTCCTATAAAGAAAATTCATTAATCTAGCCAGAAAAATTATAGTGTGATTATTTCTAAATACAAGTAAAAAAAAAAAATTTGCTAAGCTTGCAGATTTGGAGAACTCATTAAAATTAGGTCACGTTTATCAATCTGGAATGAAAATTAGTATAATCGTAATGTCATTTCATTGGTAGATCAATCATAATGGACCTCAATTGCAAACATAATGTAATTGGATTGCTTTTGATCACGTTTATTTAAAATTATAAATAGAACTAGTTGCATAAATGAAATTCAACCCCAAAATAATAGAATATGTAGTATAAGGATAAAATAATTACATATATAGAACAAAAAATGGTAAAAGACTAAAAAGTCCACGTCTAGCCACCATTTTGCTCGGCATATATAGAACAAAAAATGGTAAAAGACTAAAACGTCCACGTCTAGCCACCATTTTACTCGCTTCTTCCCAATTTTCTCAAAATGAAAGCTATCAATGATAGCCACCGCTATCAATTACTATAATTGATAGTTGTTATCAATGGTAGCTTTCAATTTGAGAAATACTAATACAATATTGAAATATTAGTTTTTTTTATTTGTTATCAGATATTAGTGGCTATCATTGATATGAAATATTAACAGTTAATGCTATCACTGGCTATCAATGATAGATTTTTATAAGTAATTATCAACATTGAAAAAAAGCCAACAACTTTGAAAGATTGAATTATACCAGTGATGAAAAACTATTAGTGACTATCATTGATAAATTTTCATAAATGTCTATCAATTTTGAAAGATTAACACAGTAGCTATCACTAATAATCTTCTATGGTGGCTATCACTGATAGCAACTATCAGTCACTATCACTGATAAGCTTTCATCGATTAGAATCAACCTTGAAATATACACTTAAGGCTAGCAACGATAGACTTCTATAACTAGTTATGAACTTTAAAAAAAAAAACTCGATATATAGAGTTCACCTAACTTCTATCACCGATATCACTAATATCACTCATACCGTGGTTATCAGTGATAGCTTCTTTCACTGATAAGATGCCAATGATCTCACTGATATCATTTAAGAAATATTTCTAAAAAGAGCTAGTTGCATAAATGGAATTCAAGCCCAAAATAATATAATATGTAGTACAAAGATAAAATAATTGTATATATAGAACAAAAAATGGTAAAAGACTAAAAAGCCCACGCCTAGCCACCATTTTGCTCACTTCTTCTCGATTTTCTCAAATTGAAAATTATGACTGATAGTAGCTACAGTGATAGTTTTCAATTTGAGAAATATTAATACAAAATTGAAACATTAGCTTTTTATTTTTTATCATCTATCAGTGACTATCATTGATACACTTTTATCAATTGGAATCAGTTTTAAAATATTAACAGGTAATGCTATCAATGGCTATTCATAATAGACTTTTATAAGTAGTTATCAACATTAAAAGAAAACCAATAACTTTGAAAGATTAAGCTATATCGGTGATGGAAAATTATTGATGGCTATCACTGATAGATTTTTTCATAAATGACTATCAACTTTGAAAGATTAACACAGTTGCTATCACTAATAATCTTCTATGGTGGATATCACTGATAGTAGCTATTAGTCGCTATCACTAATAGACCTTCATCAATTATAATCAATATTGAAATATTAACACTTAAGGCTAGCAATGATAGACTTCTATAACTAGTTATGAACTTTCAAAGAAACTCGATACATAAATTTCACGGTGGATATCACTGATAGCAACTATCAGTTGCTATCACTAATAGACTTTCATCAATTAGAATCAACCTTGAAATATTAACACTTAAGGCTAGCAATGATAGACTTCTATAACTAGTTATGAACTTTCAAAGAAACTCGATATATAGATTTCACCTATCTTCTATCACCGATATCACTAATATCACTCATATCGTGGTTATCATGGATAACTTCTTTCATTGATAACATCACTGATAGGATGCTATCAATGATCTCGCTGAGATCATGCTATCAATTATCTCATTGGTATCATGCTATTGGTGATTACTCTCTATCACCGATAACGTACTATTAGTGGTAACTTCTATCATCGATAACGTGCTATCAGTGTTAGCATCTATCATTGATAACATACTATCAGTGATAACTTCTATCATTTCAGTGATAACTTCTATCAATGATAGCTATTGACCACCTTATTGTCCCTTTCCTTGTCCTTTCCAAACATTCATATAGTCCCTTTTCTTTTCAATACCTCTGAAGGACACTTCTGTAAAAACAACAAACAACCAAACCTAGCCCTTTCTTCTTTGTTTGATTTTGTAAACAAATATTACGGTACACAAATACACAAATATTTCAAAGGCTGACTAGATAAATAGCAGAATTTAAGTTTCCATTTGGACAAATAAAAAAAACTTTTTAAAATTGTAAAAATAGCAAACGGAATATAAAATTAAAAAATAAAGATTAACAATTGTCAAAACTACCTCCAATGGAATTCTAAAGGTCTAAGTGTATCACAATCGTTTGAAAATATCAAATACAGCCTACATACTCCTATCACACACTACACACTTCCTTTTGACAAAAGGTCTAATCCACCATCACACCTCACACGATAATCAATGAATTTAAACCAAAACCCTAACCAAACATTTATTATCTAACAATCGTTCACCGGTAAGAAGAAAGGTGAGAGGGTTTGACGGAAAAATACCTTCACTTCAAGAGAAGAAATACTTTCTCGACAGCTTCAAACGCTTGACCTTCGACATTGAAGCTCCTTCAAAACAGCTTCAAGCAGTAGGTTCAAGGGACTTTTGTACGACATCGAGTATTTTTCCACGGTATTACAACTTCTTGGCAATTTTTTAGTCCTTTTAAGTGCATACTTTAAGCTCTTCACTGATTGCAATCTGCTTAAATTTTCTTGGATGCTATCTGCTTAGGTCTAGAATTTGCTTAAATTTCCTAATTTCGGACAGCATTGTGATTCCCAAATTTCTTCTAATCCATGCATTGCAATCTAGTCTACCTCTTGTTTCTATATTGAAGAGATGAAACCAGTGTTGGCCGAAACTTTTTATATATAATATATAAATATTCCATTATTTTTCAAAAATAAAAAATAAAAAATATTGGTTTTACTGTTAAGTATTTAGAATCGAATCTTTTGATATATAAAATAATGTCGTTTATTTAGGAATTGAAAACAGAAATGACGATATAAAATCTCGCCCTTTGGTTGTTTGTATAAAACTGATAATACTATTAATCAAACATTACAAGCTATGAAAAAAGAGAAAACCGAAGGAAGAAGCAGAGTCAACGAACGATTAAAAGCAGCTAGAATAACTGGTGGAAAAAAAAAACAAGCAAAGGGCCAATAGTTCTCAATAGTGACGACGAGGTATGTTTTTAATTTATTTTAATGTATTTGAAACATCAAATTTTGATCATGTATGTAAAACATGGGAAAACGGAGACAATGACAGGGGGATCAGGAAAAAAACATGCAACTCTAATAACTAGCAACAAACAAAAGCGTAGTGCTTCTACAATAGAGGTCAAAGTTCAAACAAACAAACCAAGGATAAAGAGCAAGGTCAGGATTATTTGAAGAAAAAAAAAGTAAGGTCAACAAGAATGTTAAGGGTTGAAAATATTATAGATCCAAATTGCGATGCAGGTTGTGAAAAAAAAGTTAGAACTAAACAAGAAAGGGAAAAAGGAAGTAGTAGAAGAAAAAGAAGAGCAACATGAGCTACATGAGGGAAAGGTATGATAATGTATATTTTATGAAATAATATATTAATTACAGTGTATTTGTTAAAGTATATACATAATATAATTACTAAATAATGAAACAGAATGAACAAGATAGTAATGAGTATGAAGAGGAAGAAGAGAAGCTTAAAGGGACATGTGAAAATGTGCAAGATGAAAGCAAGGACAATGAAGAAGAACAGTCACAAAGTCGTGGGGAAACAACACTATCAGAAAAAAGATCATCAAGTGGAGAGTCAGACAAGAGGATAGAAACAACGAAAGGAAAAAAAGGTAATCATCTATGGAATGGATATATGTGAGGTATTCTTACCTAAATATTTACTAATATTTGTAAATATTAGGTAATAACTAGGTCAGATAAAGGAAAAGGCAAAGTAACAACATGCCAAAAGGGAAAAACAATTGAAATGATAGAACCACGTGAGGTATTTTTACTCAAATACTTTGTACTTGTTTTTTACTATTAGCATATTATTAAGCTTGTGTTTCTGGTTTATTTCAAATGTGTTAGGACTCTTTGTATCTGATGGATAGTGCAAGGAGAAATGAACCACTAAAAATAAACTTACGAACAAAGACTTTTGTAATTGATAAAATTAAGGAGAATTTAAATGACGAGTTACAACAGAGATTTAGAGAAACCATTTTTGGACATTTCCTTGATTTTTCCATTACAAATCAATCTTCACAACTGTTGTTACACTTAATACAAAGACAATGTAAACCAAATTCATCATCCCAGTTGAATTTCTTCATAGGGGGTCGAGTACTGAAATTTGGTTTGAGAGAGTTTGCATTAATAACCGGTCTAAACTATGGGGAATTACCAATAATTGATACAAGTGGGATAAAGGGAGGAGGAAATATAAGAAAAATGTACTTTAAGGATATGAAAGCTGTGAGTAGGTATTTTCTTAACATAGCTTTTAATTTTAGCAAGGCAGGATGTGATAGTGACAGGATAAAAATGGCGAAGTTGTATTTCTTGAAAAGTTTTCTTCTCCCAAAACAAGATTTGGTGAATGTGAATATAGACCACATCCTGATGGTTGATGATGATGACATCTTTGATAACTACCCATAGGGAAGGGTTGCATTTAATCTACTTGTTGATGTTATGCATAGAGCAATACACAACGAAGGTAAATCAGGAATATCAATAGGGGGATTCATATTCCCAATCTTAGCATGGGCATACGAAGTCATACCCACCTTGAGCTCATCACAAAATTTCTTTGCCAGGAAGGTTTTTAACAATGTTCAAAGGATAGTAAATTGGGCTGCAGACAGTCAACCCAAATGGAAAGATCTCAAGCGAAAAGTATTTGATTCAAAAGAGGTATAAATATCTATATAACAAAATAGATGTAGAGTTTTAAATTCTAAACTATAAACTAACATCTTATTTCCTTGTTTACTTGACAGCTTGAAATTTGTCCATTACTTGCAACCCCACATGAAATGACTGTCATATTTTGCCCCATTCATTGAGGAGGAAAAAAGGGTGTTACAAGAGGTCGAAGAAGAAATGAGCAAATATAGGTCGAGAGACAGAGTGGTTGAACTATCCTTGAATAGAAGACTCGGTTTATCATATGACAAAGATGAAATGGAACAAAGGTTTGAAGAAATAGAGAAAATACAACAATTAATGAATACAATGATGAATGAAAACTTTGATGCCATGAAGAATAGTCAGCAAATCTTGACGAAGAAGATAGATGACTTGGTGGAGTTGTTAAACAAACTGATTGATTACATGAAGACTACATAGGCTGTTCAATCACATGCATCAACAAGTAATCTGTTTATGGTATGTAAACTAACTACACTATATTTATTGTTTTTCATAGTACAAACCTATTAAGAATTATATGGAAGCAGCCTGCATCCCAGTTCGAAAAGGAACTAGATGGTATTGAGAAAGAACAAGAAGAAAAGGAAGAAAAGAAGGAGTTGGTTTATGCTTCTGATGCTCCCACAATGGTTCGAAGAAAAGATGACGACGAGGACGAAGAAGGCGATGGAAACAAGGATCATGGATTGAAAATACCATCAACAGTACATAATGAAACATGCCATGGACATAAAAACAAGGAGTCTGAAGAAAAATGAAGTAAAAAACCAGAGGTCAAGGTGAGTTGATATAAGCATGTTGCAGATTATACCTTTTAACAATACATGGAAATTGACTAGCAAAATTTATGGAGATAGGACAACCAAGACGTTGATGAAGAAATGAACGAAGTGATTTGATCAATTGATGAACGAGAGATTTACAAGAAGCTGAAGATGTCAAACAAGCGAAAGACAACAATATTGGTATGCTCTTTTAGAACTGTACAATCCTGGTACTTATTATTTTTTAACCCCATATTAAACAAATTATTTGGACTTTTTAACATGTTAACAAAATCATAATCCTAAAACTTCAACAACTAAGATCCTTCAAAAGGTACAACCATTGCAGTGCACGAGTCAACCCCCACAACCAAAAAAACAAGAGGTAAAATACTACAACTAATGTAGATCTTGAACATATAATGTGTATGTCTACATATCTATAAAAAAATGTTGTCTCTTTAATAACTAATAAAAGGTCAAAAGGAAGTTGGAAATGACTGATAAGCTGTACAACATTGATGAAAATAACCCTGCTACAAGGATCATACTCAAACATGTAAGAACAATTGATCTTGTAAATTTGATCACTATTATAATTTATCAAGTCCTAACAACTAATTGGTCATTAAATATTGTTAGTTAAAAGTAACTAAGCAAGAGTTGATCATGATGGCTAACCAAGAGGAAGAGAGAAGATCAAGGCAACAGAAACTAAAAAGGAAATTGCCAAAAGTGAATAATGCGAGTCCACCAATGACAGGCATATGGATAAATGCAGCAAAAGGGATAATACGAAAACTTCAAACCACGAATGAAAATACACCCTCAGATGGCCCATCATTTGACTTGCACCTAAGCCAAGCCCGATCTTGCAATGAATGAACCAATTGATTCTGGCTTTTTATGTGATTCCGGTTTTGGATATTGAAAGTAGGATGCATTCAGATTTTGTGCCAACTATATGGGTGAATTTTATATCTTGTTTTGGTATATGTTTTAAACTGTAGAACTTTTTAGTAGTCTTGGTTCCTGTATTGAATGGACAGAATGATTTGAATATGTGATATAGTTTCTGTTTTAGTATACAGTTTAACTATTTTGGATTTGAAAATATAATAGCTTTGGATTTGGTGTAGTTGTTTTGTACGAGTTTATCTGGCCAACCCTATACTAAATAACCTCGATAAAGTCTCAATCGTCCAAAGGACATATACATAAATTATTTGTAGGTGAATTGAACTTCTCACATTACACATACATAAAATTTAATAACAACAAACACACTGTAATTATAAAGCATGCAACTCAATTTCCAACCCTCAATAACATAAATGAACAATGAATATATCAAGTGATTTGGAATTGTTATCATTATTGTTTTGGTATATCAATAAATAATTTGGATTGATTTCACAAGCACACTGTAATTCTAAAACGTTTAGATCAATTTCTAGTTATGAAAAATACAAACGACTGAATAACCAACATAAATTAGTAATATTTAACTTTTAATTCCATATACAGTAATTGGTATATCATTATTATTTTTGTATATAATCTAAATATTTTGAAATGATTTCACAAACACACTGTAATTCTAAAACGTTTAGCTCAATTTCCCATTATGAATAATATAAATGACTAAACAACCAATATAAATTAGTAATATTTGACTTTCAATTCCATATACAATAATTGGTATATCATTATTGTTTTTGTATATAATCTAAACATTTTGAATTGGTTTTACAAACACACTGTAATTCTAAAACGTTTAGCTCAATTTCTCATTATGAATAATACAAATGACTGAACAACCAACATAAATTAGTAATATTTAACTTTCAGTTCCATGTACAATCATTAATGCAAATAACAATTCCTTTCATAAACAGCATTAAGTTTGAGCATCAAAGAACTGTTTGAAGAGAGAAAGTAAAGTAAAACAATACTAAACGATATAACATTGTAGGTGCATTCAATGTCGTATGGGATCCTTGCAAGACCTACAATTATGACCCCTCTTACCGCACTGACTACAACACACTGTAGCTTTGTTTTCTAAACAAGATGTGATTCTTTTTTCTTAGGCCTCCCAGCTGGACGTTTGACATTAGGAGGAAGAACTGGATCATTACCAACTACATGACTTGTAGTGAATTGTTGAATATTGCCAATAAGTCGGGTTTTCTTTCTGTATAACAAACGTAGATTGGAAACACGATAGAAATCATGTACATATGACTGTAGTTGAAGGTTCTTACGAGACAATGCAATGCATGCATGAGAGCACGGAATCATGTCTAGGTCCCACCACCGACATGAGTAAGTACGATTCAGAATGTTAACAACAAATTGGTTAGAGCGATCATGCACTTCAAATTCATACTGGTTAATGGGGTACAACTGCAAAATAATAATAATAATAATAATAATAATAATAATAATAAAATGATAAAAATAAATAAAACGATAAAATTACAATTTTACTATTAATAATAGGCTCAATTGAATACAAATATTGTGTAACTAAAGCAACACTTACATCTATTGACCTACTGTCCCTTAAGGCTGATCGAATAATGTTCTCTGCATGCAATGACAATTCAGAATACTGGAAACTCCAATGACTACGACGTTTGTAAAACCATTTTTGAACCAAACTACGGATAGATTCAAGGAGACCAATAACAGGTAATTCGCGTGCTTCCTTTAAAGCTGAATTCATGCATTCAAATATGTTGGTTGTCATTAAGGAATATCTTTTCCTCCGGCAAAATGCCCTAGCCCATTTGGATTTGCCAACATCTTCTAATTCAATCCTAATGGACGGAGCAACCCCATCCAATTGCCTCATGTAATACTCAAATTCACCAATTGTATATACTCTTGCACACATATGGAAAGTGTCTTCAATTGGACGTGGTTCTTAACAAGGTTTTTATACAAATAGAATGCACATGACCCGTCTTCAGCAAAATCATAGACAGAACTAACACCCTTGGCTATAATTTTATGACCATCAGACACAATAACATGGTCGTTAGAATCCCCAAAAACAGCTTTAAGATTACGAAAAAAATCAAGACCATGATGCATCATTCTCAGAATCGACAATGGCAAATGCAAGAGGTACAATCTGCGAATTGCCATCAAGTGTATAAGCAGACAATAATGTCCCCAAAAATTTGTTCTTTAGACTAGCACCATCAATTGACATAATAGGAAAACAAAATTTTCATGCATCTACGGAAGCAGTAAGCGCCATAATATACTTAAACCTACCATCATCATCAGATTCATGTGTTGTATATGTTCCTGAAAGGAATAAACATTTAGATTGATTATACAAGACAAAGTAGACTGTATATAATTGCTTAAACTAAATATAGACGAGAAACATACCAGGATTCTTTTCAATCAACGCAGCTGAAAATGGTGACAAACCGGCATATGAGGACTCAGGAGTCCCCCTGAGGGAATTGAGGGCAATCTCACGACCTCTCCAAGCTTTATCATAACTTATATTTACACCATGTTGTCTTCTCATATAGTTTACAACATCACATGGTCGGCATGAGACTTTGTCATTCATTTTAAAAAATGACTTTGTACATTTAGCAACAATCCAAGATGTTGCTTGTCGATGACCTTCTTTAACAATGTCAATAGCACATTTATGGATATCGATGTATTTCCGAACCATCTACACACCACCCCCTCTATATACAGATGCATGCAGATACCACCCACAATACATATCCTTGCAACGAATTTCAAACGAAGTTTTGTTTGACCTAGTAGTAGTAAGTTCAAAACTGTTTTTAAGAGTAAGAAAATAAACTGCTTTCTTCAATACAGACTTGCTACTAAAAAGTAAACCTACTCCAATGGGAATACCAGATTGAAAGACATCGAAATCTTGAAAATCAACGATTTCAGTGTTGCCTACAGGGTGTTTGAAAGATTGATTAATGTTTGCTGATTCATTATTCAAATATAATGTATTTCGAGTGTTTGGGGCAATAGATGAGACATGGTCAACCACTACACATAAATCAATTTTGGGGGAATATGATAACACTACATCAACCACAAAATCTTTATCTTCAACAATGCTAATAAGATTCGAATTGGAAGAACCAATCCGATACATTGTCAAACGAGATATAGTTAACTCATTGGAGGAAAAAAGTTTACCTTGGATATATTCCACAAATTGTTGGAACGAAAAATTTGATGGAATATATGCCTCACAATCTCGAAAATCATGGTACTGAGAATTCTCATAGAAGTTTAACCCGTTGTAAAGTCATAGCAAAAACAGCAGTAAAAGTTAATGAATTAGCAAGGAAACCTAAATCGATGAAACTTTTTGTGTACGTAACAAAAGTTATGGCAAAGTTCAAGCAAACAATCGAGTTGATTCTTGTGCAGTCAACACATAACCATTTTTCTAGGAACTAATATTTGTTTTCCCAAAACGTTAAAATAATATCAAAATTAGCATATACACCTAATTTATTAGGTATGTGAGGAAAACAATATAGAGATTTGAAAAAAAAATATATGGATAAAATAAGTTTTAATAATATATGGGTATTTCAAATATAAATTTGGTTTCAAAATCTGGATATTTTATTAAGGTGAGATAAATTCAAAAAGTTGTTAAACATAATCTAAGTTAATAATAAAATATAGAGATTGTGTTATCTAAAAATTAGGAAGGAAGTTTTAATAATATATGGATATTTCAAATATAAATCTGGTTTCAAAATCTGGATATTTTATTAAGGTAAAATAAATTTGAAAAGAGGTTAAATAGAATCTAAAATAATAATAAAATATAGAGATTACTTGTATTTGTAATTACGTCAACAACAACATCCCCAAACAAGTCAAGCGCAAATCAGGAATTTCGAAATTTGCGACCATATGCATGTCACATGACTTGCCATAATTCTTATTCTTTGGTGGTTTTGTTATTTTTCCGAATGAAACCTCAAAAACCGCCATACACTCCAATTCCCATATTTCAATTTGTGTCCTTCATTATGGCCCATCTATGCCACAAGTCCTATAAGAAAAACTATTGGCCTGTCTGATATATCGTTCACATTTCTCATTTTTTGATAAATAAACTTGTGTAATAACTATTTTTGTTTCTTATTTCACTTTTAAGAAATGTTTCTAAAAATGGTGCAAATTTGTGGACTAAAAAAATAGTTTATTTCAAATATGTTTTCATTTGCTATTTATATTTAATGTTCTGTTATAATAATCAAACTTGATGATTGACTTGTTGATGTTAAGTCACTTATGAATTAGGTACTTTCAAGTCTTAGGTATGAAACTCAACCTCATAATTCTTATGAAAAAAAAAAAAAAAAAGCAAAACCCGGAAAAAGAAATAGTTTTTTTTTAAAAAAAGGAAGAAGCAAAAATCGGATGAAGGAAAGAAAATTAAAAAGAAGAAGAAGCAAAAACTAGAAGAAAGTGAAGAAGCAAAATCCGGAGAAAGGAAAGAAAATTAAAAAACAAAAAAAACAAAAATAAAATAAAAGAAAGAAACTAAAAAAAATAAAAAGAAAAAAAAGAAAGAGAAAAAGAAGGTGTGCAACAAGACAAGACAAGAGATAGTGAAATTGCAAAATTGGAAATTAGAAAAAAAAAATCAAAAGTTGACTAGTCAACATTTTCATATTTGTAAATATTTTAAAGATGTGATACATTTTTAGATTTTTTTCCAATATTTTACTATCTATTACAAATATCCTTATAAATATGTCACATTCATTGTTACCGTTTAGTCCAATGGTAATGGTAATGACACGTAGTTTTCAAATACAACTTAATTGAGCTTCCTCTATTCCTCAATCAAATTGCGTTTTGATCACAAATTTGGTGGTGGGTCGCATAGTTCATTACAACTACGAAGTACAGGTAAACGATAACTTATGTAATCAAGTGGAAGAGATGACTTACGTGGCAACAAATGGAAAAATTATAAAAAAAATAACCCTTTTTAAATTTCACTTTTCACAACTAGTGTGTTTTTTGAAAATTCGTTAAAATAGTTTTTCTCGATTGAGATCGACCACCGAGATTTGTATAAAAAGTTTACATTTTGAACTTATATTCAAATTATCAATTTTTTTAGCCTTTCTAGGTGAATCTTGACTAGGATCAGTTTTGATATTCACATCCTTTTTCCAAATTTTACTTAATCTTCCCAAATTTTTCCAAAAAGAGTGCTAGTTTTTAAAGATGGAAACTTTTGGGTAATTCTAACAATTTTCTTAATAAATGGTCCAAACATTTGGGTAATTCTTGAATAAAAAACACTTTCCATCCTTGAACTTTCGTAAAGTAACAATTTTGTCTCTCTAACTTTGATTGATAATGATGTAGTCCTTACTTTCAAATATGTAATAATTTAATCCTTAAACTTTAACGACATAGGTTTACTTTGATGCTAGAAGAAGATTCTGTTAAGAAATGAATTTTTTCTTTTCTTATAGCTCGGTCGCCTCCTCATTCTCGCAGGCGTTCGTGATAGCCTCAATCGCGGCTCCCTTCTTTTGGTATTGGGTCAATCAGTCCCGCCATTCCTCAACGAGCCCTCTCCCTCTCCCTCTCGGTCGAGCTGCTTCGCTCGCAGCTAAATTGAGCCTCGTGTCTCCATCGGGGTACCCCACCTGACAGTCATGGCTCGCAGGTAGGTCGCCCCGGCATTCTTTAGACCAAACGGCATCACCTTAGTCGCCGTTTCTGGTGTTTCAGTCACCTTTCAATCGTCTCGATAGAGCCATCAGCTTTGTGTTTCAGGGTATATACCCACCCGCAAGCCAACCGATAGCTTCTACTTAGTTTTTTTCTAGTCCTAAAGGTCCCCAGACTCATCTCGCCGGCGAAATTCGATAAGGAGGAGATTCAGTCCCCAAGAACCCAAAGGACAAAGACAAGGGAGCAAGGCCTCGAAGACCGCGCTCCTCGCGACTTCAGAAGCCGAACCCAAAGGCGATGCTTTTGTCGAGGCCTTTTGTTTTGGGTACAAAATGTCACGGGTTCCAATCCTGTCATTCCTACCTATTACTTCTCCGTATATCAACTAATGGGGACAGCAGGAAGGAAGAAAGAAATAACCCCGCTTACTTACTTTTTTCAGACGATCATCCTCGTTTTGTCTTTTCCGATAGGCTTCATCAGTCTGAACATTTCTTATTTAGCCCGAGAGGCATCCTTTCCTTGTTTGTTGGGTTGGTTCACGCGCGCGCAAACGAGCACCGCGGAAAAGGGTCAAACGCGGTTGCTAGCATCGAAGAGAGCCGACAAGAAGATTTAGTCCATGTACTTTATAGTTTGTGACAATCTAGTTCCTATCATAAAAAATAATAGCATGATTTAATAAAATGTTTTAAATATGTAGATTGATATTCATCAAGAATCAAATTTATTTATATACTATAAATATTAAGTTGTTATGTAATAAAAAATTGCACTTAATTTTAATGAAAATTTTCACAGACTACTTTTACAAATCATTACAGATTTCAAAGTACAAGATCTACATTGCTACTTTTTAAACTTCGGTGACTAGATTACAAATACGAAAGTATTGGGACTAAATTGTTGCCTTCATTATTATTTTTTTTAAAAAAAAATTGTTATCTTAAAAAAAGTTCAAGATCAAAAATGTTTTTCTAACCTTAATTATTTTGTTGTTGTATACTTGTATCTCCTATTTTTAAAAATGTTAGATTATCACAAATACCCATAGGCTAGGAGTGCAAAAAAAAAAAAAAAAAAAAAAAAAAAAAAAAAAAAAAAAAAAAAAAAAAAAAAAAAAAAAAAAAAAAAAAAACCCAGAAAAACAAAAATCTAAACAAATCCAAACCAATCCAATGATTTGGTTTGGGTTTTTAGTATAAAATTAGACATATTGGTTTGTATTTGGAGAAAATAAAAAAAGTAATGGCTCAGATCCATTTTTATGCGAAAAATCAATAAAAATTGAACTGAACTAATGATATATATATACCCTTGAAAATAAACCTTTCATTAGATTTTTTTTAGTATTTTAATAGTAACGATGCATGTATATTTGATGTTTAGATAAAAGACCAATTATTATGGAGCGTGTATGTTTTCTAAGTAGAAAAGTGGCAAAAAAAATGTTAAAATTCAATTAATAATTAAAAAAAAGACCCAATTTTAATTTAAAATTAGCAAAAAGGACCGATTCAAAACAAAGTGAAAATAAAAATAAAAAAATTGAAAGAAAAAGAGAAAATGTCAAAAACTGAAAACCAAACCAGAATTAAACCGATCCAAATAAATCAATACATTGGTTTTGTTCTTTATTGGACATTGGTTTGAATCTCTTTTTTGTAAAATCAATTGGTCTAGTTTGGTTCAATTCTTGATTGACCCCAAAATCGATAAAACTAAACCGACTATCACCTCTACCTATGAGTTGATTTTTGTTATATTATTGAACTTTAAAAAGTTTCATTTTACCCTAATTTAGTAGCCATTAAAGTCACGAAGGCTTTTGTGTCTCCCTAATTCATATGAAGCTCAACTTGTTTAATACGTTAATGACCCAAAAATGTTATAAATTCAAATCCTTCCCTTTATATTTTTTTAACAATCTAAATTTTGTTCCCTGAGAATTCGACGAGGTAAGTAATTTAAAGATCAGTTTCAATTAATCGAGTAATACAAACAATTTGCAATATAATTAAGCTAAAGAGGCTCCCTTTAGAATGAGATGTTGGCTTTTAAAAATAAAAATATAGAGAAGCCTTCCTATCTTTTTTAAGAAGTTTTAAACATTACCTTTCAATTAAATGAACGAATCACGAACATTTATCTGGACCTTTTCCCCTTTTTGCAATTAGAAGTATCACCAATTTTAAAGAGATTAGGCATTTTTAGAACCCTTAGGGGATGAAACTTCTGTACCACATATTGGACAAACCCTTTTGATTTGAAGCCATTTGCCTATACATTCTGAATGGTAAGGATGCTCACAAGGAAGAGCAGCCAATTCTTCGCCTTCATCGTATTCAACTTGGCAAATCACACACCGATCTATACCGCTTCTGTTTTCGATGGTTTGAAACTTGCTCGGGTGCAAGCATGAAGGTATTTCGTTTATCGGTAGGCCCCTCTTTTCTGTTCCAATGAACTCCCCTAATGCAATCAACTCCTCATAAGTTAGCTCATCCAAATCAAAATCCTCAAAATCCCCATCTTCGTCTTCTTCCATATCTTCATTTTCATCGGCAGTCTCCTCGTCATCTTCTAGAAAAGCCCACCGGGAAAGAAGTTCTTGCCTTTGTGAGGAGGCATTGGTATTGAGACCATGGTTGCTGTTGGAATCTGAATTTTCGTCTTCATCGCTATCACTTTCAATGGTCTCGAGCATCGTATAGGCCATCTCGTGCTCCTGCTGCTGCATTGCCAAGGCCATGATCAAATCTGAGTTCACCTGTTCAACATGAGCAAGGGAAATCCTTTGGGGAAGCTGTTGCTTATCCTCTTGCTCTTCCATTACAAATGATCAAAATCTTAGAGAACATGCAACACAAGAGCCATGGTTTAGGATATATGAGGTTGTATTTTTTGTTGGTTTCTTGACTGAGGCAAAACTTTCATAGAAGGCAACTGGAAACCAACTATGATGAACATTTCAATATTCTAGATTCCCACCTTGTTCAAGTTCTTCAGCCTACCAAGCCCATCATCTATCTTTAGAGTAGAGGGCTTCTAAGTTTTCTTGGCAGAGAAGGCAGGTTTTGTGCAAAGGAAAGGAAAGTTGTATCTTTCAAGTAACATTATTTTATGCCTGCATTCTATATTTTAGCAAAATACCAGCCATTTCTTACCTTGCCCCTCGAGATTCCACAATGGCCTCTCTTTGCTGACAACTTTCATTCATAACAGAGGCCGCACTGCACGAGATCTGATTCAATGGATGGATAAGACAGAATATAACTTAATTGGATCACTAACAGATGTGGACAAGCTAAGTTACCATCAAAGAATAATTGGAAATTTTGGAATCTAAATTAATCAATTTTGGAACCAAAAGGCATATTTCGTTTCATAAACATTGTCTCATGTTGACAGTTCCAGATAAAGCCAATTCCATGTCAAATTATATTGAGCACATTACAAGTTTCAGCCCAGCATGAAAGTCTTTTTGCATTTCACTCGTGAACTCCATTGCCCTGGGCTGAAGCCTAATTTGAAGCAATCATGAAACAAGTCATCTTTCAAACATCGGAGGAAAGATCAATCCATGCGTCCCTTCAAGATTCGTTCTTTTACTTCAGTAGGCGTACTGCAACAAAGACACATTATAGGATAATTTCAATCACAGTTATACAATGGAAGACAGGAAAAGGTAAGCAGATATAAGAAAGGTAAAAGGGAAGGAATAAAAGGTAAGAGTTAGGTAGAAACGAAAGAAAGATCTTCGGTATATGTAAAAGGATACTTTTGGAATGTTGATCCAATTCTCAGAGGCATCCATAAATGGTTTAGATAATTTTATTAATATTACTATTGTTTTGGATACACCATAATCGTTTAAATTATTAACTAGAGAGAAGGGAAAAAAAGATCGGAAATGTAAGTAGAAAAGTAAGACCCCTCCTTTTTTTAAAATTATGCTTATGCAACTTCTATCTATAGTCTCTAATCTATTGTCGAGGAAAGAGACCTAGCTAGAATTTTCTTTTATTGCCTACTATTTGAAAAAAAAGATCAAAACCCAAGCCAAGATTTGAAAACTAAAAAGGAAGATTTTAAAACTTGATTTTCTTTTTTTGAAGTTTTGCATAGAATTCAAAGGCGTTTTTAAGGTGAAAAGCTTACCAAAAAGTTGTTGAGAAACAAACAATTTTCAAAAACAGAAAACCAAAAACAAAATGATAATCAAACGAGACCTAAATAATGCATGCTCCTATTAAAGTAAATAAATTGCACAACTTTCCTCAAAGTTAATAAATTGCACAACTTTCCTCATGACAGGTTCTATCACAAATATTATCATTATTATTATTGTTGCCTTTTTTTTTATATAATAAACGGTGTATTAAGGTAATATTGTGTTACAAATATTATTATTTCATCCAAGTTGATATGAATGCTAGGAAAAAGTAATATCTACCAGAATAATCACAATTCACAACAAACCACTTCTTAGAAAATACACTCACACACCAATAAATAATCCAGAAAGATATCACGGCCATTAAACATAAAGAATTAAGAATATGTGACTTACACAACATAGACATGCCCTCCCCATCCACTCAAACAGTCCCTATCCACAGAAGACAGCAGCGCTTGAGAGATGGTCTCAAATAATTCCTCTGGTTCCTGGCCATTACAAAATTGAATCAACCGAGTCAATTACATAGTTAAGAACATTTTCACAGAAGAGCTGATGGAATTTTTTTTTTCCGTAACAAGAATATTCTAAGCTATCAATCAAGAGGACAAATTTGAACATCATGTGCAGCAGCTCTTGGCACAAACAGATAAAAGAAACTACAGTGCCTTTCCATTCTAATAAGAGGTGTTCAATTAAAAATCCAAAACAGCAAGACTATATTGGATTGTCTTCAAAAAGCTGAACTAATACCTCAAAACTGGATAATTAAGGGCGCAAGACAAACCCAATAAAGTAAGCTGACCAAAATTGGTAAGTTAATTTAAAGAATGGTTGGTTTGTTAATTTATTATGTTTTTTTTTTCCAGTCTTGGAAGATATTGTTAGGGTACCTCCTAACAACACTAAGATCTGAATTATATCGAAACATAAAGATGAAGAAATACAAGATAAACCAAGTTCAAGGCACTTGGAACCTCCTCTTGAGTATGCTAATTACCATTAACAATATTCAGTAACTAACGTCCTATCTAATTACCATTATGCTCCTTACTTTAGAATTCAAGGACACAATTGTACAACCTATAGAACAGATCCTGCTCAAGTAAGTTTGTACGATTGTGCCCTTACTAATACTATACTAATATTCTTATCTAGGTACCTTACAGATAACCCATAAGTTCATTGGTTTGGTTTTCAATATTTTCGCTTGTCAATCTGACCAACTGATAACTGCCCAGTGCCACTTCTATATACTTGTCTTAACCTTCAATCACTCTTAGTCAGAGACATCGCCATGTTGGCCATCTCTCCAGAAAACCTCAATAGTCAGATATTTACATCACTTCATCTGTTCACCATGGTATATTAGGTCACCATCCACAACCCCCCAATTATCTTCATTTTTGTCTTCTCTTTTTCCAATAATTCAATCCATGAGATTTATCGATACCTTTGTTCAATGATTATGTCTGATTTGGCAACTCCAACTAGAAGAATGTTTTACTTACCTAATTTGTTCTTCCATTCTCTAAGGTAATGATTCCTATATGTCTCTAATCGAATCCATCTTTTTCTATTTTTCTACTCTCTTTCTAACGCACACATGCACTAACTTCTCTGCCTCTTCCTTTTAAGGGCATAAACATAATCCTTTTTCTTCTATGATTCTGATTCTGGATCTCTGTTTTCATTTAAGCAATTTAGAATCCCAATCACCAATATAAAGCATATGTAAATGGACTATATACCAACATACCATGTCAGGTTTGAACATTGCCTCACAAGCACCATACAGGGACTCCGATGCAGTACCAGAAACAACAAAATCCTTAGCAAGCTCTCTGTGAAAAATGAATTTGATACGTATTAGTTTTACATTTGATAATCCTAAATCTAGCAGAATATTTATCCAAAAAAATCAGATTTCATAAGAAGGTGTTGCACAGGCTGCAACTTCAAATCAGATGCACATTTCAAACAAATGAAGAAACCCAGATAAATGATTTAAGCGGAAATTCAAATCAAACGAAATAAAGTTGGCAATTAGAACAAGAACGAAAAAAGAGAGTCCTCACTTGGCACCAATGGAATCCATCGTGCAAATGAAGGGTTTGTCTTCATCACTCAATCCAGCAATTACAGGCTGGCAGAAATATGGACCAAACCTACAAATAAGAAAATTGATATATGAGGTTTTTATCCATCATAAAAGGCCAAGCAACAGTCATAAATTCAACCTCTTAAAAAAACTTGTAAAAAAGGTTATAAACTCAACCCTTTTCTCGTCCAGTTTATATTCATACATTATCTTTTAAAGCTCAAGGCCCAATAAAATGCCATAGTCTTTTGAAGCTTAATCGCAAGGTGCAAAAAAAATTACAACTTTTTTTTTTGTGGAGCGCACTAAGTATAAAAGTATTACATTGAGAAGATAAAGCATGGCTATAGTGGATATATGGGAGAGAGGAAAGAAAAACACAACAAATTTTGCATTTAGGCTTAGTAAATTTGATTTTTTTTTATTAATAAAGAAGGAAAAACCCTAATTATTACTATTTTTAAAAAATAATGAAAAAGTCCTCAAGGCCCAGGCTTTATTTTGTGAGCCCCGGAAGGCGATGCGCCAGACCTGCATTTTTTAGCCCAGGCACGCGCCTAGGAGAGCTTATTAAAACACTGTATCCATGGATGACCTATTAAAAAACTATAGAAGAAAAAAAATTCAGGGCGATACTATTACCCAATCCAATTATAACACAACTTTATCATGGCCAGTTCCTTATAGTTGGGAAATTGAGCAACAGTTTTGTGTGGTACTGTGGTCCACTTCATGAAAATTGAGAAGACCGAATTTTAAGCATTTAGTTCTTGCAAATAATACTTGTTTTAGGTATCCAAACACCTAAAGTATACAAAGCTAATATATTGCAATATTAAGAAGAAACTACAAGATAAACATGTAATTTGAGGTAAGATCTCTCCCAACTCCTAATTAACTTACCAAATGTCTAACTCCTCCTTCCACAATCCCTTTATTTACAACTAAACCCCATAACACCCCCTTACCTAATTACTAATATACACTTATAATATCTCTAATTGCATTCATATCGTTAAATTTATGGTATATTCATAGCATTACTAAAAGCATACATACTATTGAGAAAAAAAGGTTCATTCTACCATTTCACTTTCGTTGTTATTATGTCACCACAGTTTTTATAGCCTCCAAAAGCTAGGACAGAGACTAGGAACTATCTTGAGATGGAGACACTTGATCCAACACAGTTCCTAAGTTTATCTACATTTCAACTATCCAGAAATTCAACTTGTAATCCTATTTTAAACCAAGTATAAAATATCTTGTTCGTCAGTTTAACATATACCAATTCCATAACACGGTTTGATTACATACATGTACTGTATTGCATTGAAAAGGTTAACATGCCATAAAACTCTCAAATGACCCTTAGTGCAATGCAACATCCCTGTCAAGTTAGCTTAAAATCTCACACCAACGGACAAGAATCAAATTGGTAGAAGAATCAATACACACGCAAAAGAAACTATGCGAATCCTAAAGAAATCACAGCCATGTTTTTAATAAAGACCCATAAATAGAAAATATGCGTGATTAAAACCGCTGAAAAAGGGGAAAATAAAAACTAAGTAGCCGTCCAACCTTTTCTCATAAAGACGAGCGGAGACCAGGCTAGCAAATGTCTCAGGCTTCATGTCCCTCTCTTCTCGAAGTTGGTACAGTTTGTGCTGATAAACAAGCCGTTGATACCTTCATTTCAAGGGCAGGAGGTAAGCAATGAAAAATTAACACAAAAACACACACGCGAATCTAACAGAAACATACAGTGTCTGAGCATCGGTACCAAGGCCCGAAAGGCCGAGAAATAGCTTATCATGAATCCTATAAATTTTCTGGAAATCTGTGGCAATAGTCTGCAGCTGAACACCAAGCCTACGATCACTGGCAATGGAAAAGCAATTCTTCCCCACCATCGCGACTACAGCACTTCCATTATACTCAAAGATCTACAATGACAATCCATAATCAAAATGCAAGGACTACACACTAACTAAAACTTCCAGAAGCAGCTAAATAATGCTAAGAAGAGAAACGCACCGACATCAGGTCAGAAACTCAAGCTCTCCGGGTAAAAAGCTATGAGAATCTCTGCGACATGAGAAACAAAGAAGTGTAAACAATTGTCAGCCCAGGGCGATCGGAAATGTTTGTACCGAAATCAAAATCAAAATTTAAAAAAAAAAAAAAAAAAACGCAATCCCGTTCCAAAACCCTAATATAAAGCAATCACAGATACAAAATGAAATGAATTTTTGAAGATTAAAAGAAGAAATCCAAACCTGAAAGAAGAGAGAGTTGAATCGCAAAGAGGAATGCAGGAAAGAGCAACACACTGGATTTTAGTATAGCTATTGATGGCTTGGGCTTCACTCCAACCCCTTGTCTCAGTTTCTTCCTTTCTTAATTTTCTGATTATTACTTATTACTTCTTAAATTATCGGACTTTTTCGGGTTTTGCTTTGCTTCTAAGGTCTCGGTTTGAGAAAATGGACAACCGAACTGAATTGGGCTTTTCTTTTGGGCCTGAATAAATTGGGCTACTAAGGAATACATAGAGGCTTATGGATATACTTTGGGTTCTTTGGACATATAACCGAAAAGTAATTTTTTTAAAAAAAATAGCCAAACAACTTTCTACTTTGAGGTACGTTTTTGTATTTTAAAAAGTGATGTATACCCTCCAATGAAAATTATGAAATTCTTATATAAATTCAAGTGTTAGATAAAGAAAAACAAATAATAATAAACAATTACTAATTTCATTCTTTCACTTATGCCTAATTTGAACTTAGAACTCGAAAATAATATCTATTTTGAAATTTTAGAGACCAAATAGATATTATTTCCAAATCTCATGGACCAATTTTTTTTTTTTTTTTTCAAAATTCATTTATGTATCCAAATTTTATTTATATACCCTAAACTTTGTGCACAATTTTTTTATAGAAAATATAACCAAACATACGAACGTCATATTTCAGTTTTCTACTAGTAGTTTTAACTATAACCTCAACTTTATTTATCGGTTGAACAAGATACGACTTATTTGATTAAAATTAATTGAATGCACAATTCAAAAAAGGAAACATTTTGGTGATGTGTCCATATATTATATATATTGTAGAGTTTTTTAACTTGTCAAATTCAATTTCCAAGTTTTGATCCTTGAGATTCTTAGGCAATACCGATTAGTATTTCAAGGATAGATATTACCTCTCATTTTCCTCGTTCAACTAAATTGAAATGGTTGAAGTTTTTTTATTCATTTTTCTTAGTACAATCCAAACTGCAAAAAAAAAAAAAATAAGTTGGTTTCCGTTATAATTCAATTACCTAAGGAAGTTTTAGTTTACAATTGATTGAAAACTGATTGAAATGAAATTGACTTCGCCAATGCATCATCTATAAAATTTGAGATCCCCATTTGTTTATTTAGTACAACAATAGTAGGGATGAGTTACCGAACTTTCGACTTTATGGAAGGAGTGCATGCAATTTTTTTTATATATTCAAGTTAAACTAACTTTTATCCCTATCTTTGTTTGACTGATTTTAAAATCCATGTATTTATCATTTTTTTAATTCTTAAATGAATATTCTTTAACCATTTAATATGATAGATTTTTTTTAAATCTATTGATTATTTTAAATTAACTATAAGTATAACTAAATTATGTCTATGTTAAAATACATTTGTAATTTCAAGGTCTATTGTATATATTTTTTTTTTTTTTTAAGTGTACAACAAAAGGAAAACAACAAAGAACTTAAAGGCATGAACGGAAAGCAGAAACCCCCCAAGGAGGGATGCATTCAATCCAGTTAGTCGAATAACCAAAACTCTATGCATGGACAGCTAAGTTATGAATGTTAAGAGTTAATCTTTTGATTGATCAAGAGAAAGCCCTAAGCAAATCTACTGTAATAAATGTCACGTATGGAATCAACGAACACCTGAACCTCATTCTCGATTCTAGACTTTCCCATCAAGAGGTTTCAAATGGTTTGAGAATTAGTTTCAGCCTAAAGAAGGGATATGCCAGCTTCAAGAGCATTAGAAAGACCCTCAAATATGGCAATGGCCTCGGCAAGTTCAACAGACCCCGTTTTAGGAAAATGTCTCTCTATGGAAAGCTTGATATTCCCTTTGAGTCACGAACAATGACACTGATCCTCATCTCGCTATTAAGGATAGTAGCATCGAAGTTCAACTTATAAGAATTATGGCACAAGCATAAGCGTTAAGTAATAATATAGTTGAAAACAACCTTAGTTGAGTATCATCTTCAGAAAATCATATTGATTATTCTTTTAGCTATTCGAAGATTCTTCCAAATTTATTTAGGGGACTGACTTCGATAGAAACAACTTAAACCAATCTAAAGCAATAAAAGTGATCGAATATGAGGATCATCAACAATGAGACATTTTAGGGAATAGATTTCATCAAAGGCATCATTGAACACAATTACTTGACTCTTGAAATAATTAGCACAACACCTAGATCTAGAAATATTTTACCTGGATCGAATCTTTTGTAATCAATATCTTCTTTTACCACGTGGAGACCTCGGTATTCTTGGGATAGAGAGTCGTAGAAATTTTGTGGGCTTCTTTAAATATATTTGGAGAAAGAACACTACAAGAATTTTGGGCTTCAATGTCAGTTGGAAAAAGTGCTCTCGGATGTATAATATCGGGTAAAAAAAACGGATATTTAATGTCGATTTTAAACTGACATTGAAAATGGGCTACAATGTCGGTTTAAAATCGACATTAAAGGCCTCTCATTTTTTTTTTTTACTGTATTAAAAATCCATTTCAAATTAAATGATCTTCTCTCTCCTTTCACTTCTCTCTTTACCAAACCCTCTCCTCTCTCAACTTGGTCGTGCACATTAATTCGTGGGTTGTCGTCACGAGTGTTGCTTGGATCTCCATCGTCGTGGGCTTTTTCTGGTGGTGGGTCTGTTGGATTGTACCAGCACGCAGCGGAAGCGACGAAGATCATTTTTTGAACCAAACAAGGGTGACTAATAATTATAGGGGCAAGAGTTATTCTGGTGTTATTATTGGTTGAGATCAATCTAGTGAGGGTATCTAATCACCCTATGGTGATTTTTACCCTACCCCACTGCATTGCAAAATAAAAGTCACATAGGGTACATTAGATTTTTGCTAAATTGATTGGTTGATTTATTGGATAAAGCGTTTAATAACTAATATAAATAAATTGTATGGTTTTAGCAATTTCATAATGGCGAGCATTACTTTAAACATGCTTTATGTTGATAAGTTAAACAACGATAACTATATAAGCTTTAAAAAAATACTTTAATAGGGTTCTTATTATCGATGACCTATGATTCGTCCTAATTAAGGATCGTCCTCAAGCCCCAGCCGGTAATGCATCTCGAAATGTCCAGGAAGCATATGAGTGATGGGTAAAGGCAAATGAAAAGACCTGAGTGTATATCTTGGACAACTTGTCTGAAGTTTTAGCCAAGAAGCATGAGCCTATGTTCACTACCCCTGAGATCATGGACGCCTGATCTTCACTATCTGGATGTTTGGACAACCATCCTCACAACTCAAGCATGGTGCTTTCAAGTATATCTTCACTGCATGGATGAAAGAAGAAGCATCTATTCGTGAACATATTCTAAACATGATGGTCCATTTAACGTGGTAGAGATGAACAGGTCTGTCATTAATGAGGTTAGTCAAGTTAGCTTCATCCTGGAAACTTTACCTAAAAGTTTCCTGTAGTACCATAGTAACACTGTTATGAACAAGCTTGACTACAACCTGACCACCCTGTTCAATGAGCTGCAAACATATCAGTCCTTAATGAAAATCAAGGAACAGAAGGGTGAGGTAAATGTTGCCTTGTTCTCCAAAAAGTTTCATAGAGCTTCAACCTTTGAAACAAAGTCTATACCTTCTTCCTTCAGTACCAAAAAGTGGAAGAAGAAGAAGGGAGGCTGAGAAAGCTAACCCCACTACTTACCTCTTATTAGAAAATGTTTATGTAGTTCCTGATTTGAAAAGGAACTTGATTTCTGTAAAATGCTTATTAGTACAATCATACACTCTGAATTTTAATGTGAATAAAGAGCTTATTAACAAAATGGTGTTGAGATTTGTTCTGCAAAGTTAGAGAGTAATATTTATGTGCTAAGGCCGTTGTAGCAAAGTCCCTCCTTAATACTGAATTATTTAGAATTGTGATAACTCAAAACAAAAGACAAAAAGTTTCTCCTAAAGAAAATGTCCATCTTTGGCATCTATGATTAGGTCATATTAATCTCAATAAGATTGAGAGATTGGTTAATAACGGGCTTCTAAGTGAGTTAGAAAATGATTCATTACCAGTATATGAGTCATGCCTTAAAAGTAAAATGACTAAGAGATCTTTTACTGGAAAAGGTTATAGAGCCAAAGGACCTTTAGAGTCTGTACATTCGAATATCTGTGGTCCTATGAATGTTAAAGCAAGATGAGAGTTTGAATATCTCATCACATTTACATATGATTATTTAAGGTATGGGTATGTTTACTTATTGCAACATAAGTCTGAAGCTTTTGAAAAGTTCGAACAGTACAAGGCTGAAGTTGAAAATGCACAAAGTAAAACAATAAAAACAGTTTGATCTGATCGAGGTGGAGTGTATATGGTTCTAAAATTTCAAGACTATTTGATGGAACATGGAATTATATCCGAACTCTCAGCACCTGGTACACATCAGCAAAATGGTGTAGCAGAAAGGAGAAATCGAATCTTGTTGGACATGGTTCGATCTATAATAGTTAAACTTCCTTACCTGACTTGTTCTAGAGATATGCAGTACAGACTACAGGTTATACTTTGAATTATGTTCCATCCAAGAGTGTTTTTAAAACACCTCTGGAATTATGGAATGTTTGTAAAGGTGGTTTACGACATTTCAAAATCTAGGGTTGCCCAGCATATGTGTTTGAGGCTAATTCTAAGAAATTAGAACCTCGTTCAAAATTATGCCTATTTGTATGCTACTTTAAAGGAACGAGAGGTGGTTACTTCTACGATCCAATGGACAATAAAGTATTTATGTCAACAAATGCTACATTCTTAGAAGAGGACCACATAAGGGAGTATAACCACACAGTAAAATAATATTGAATGAGCTTTCCAACGAAACTACTGAACCTTCAACAAGAGTTGTTGAAAAGTCAAGTATATCGACAAGAGTTGTTGATGTTGGTTCATTTAGAAGGTCACATCCACCTCAAACGTTGAAGGAACCTCGACGTAGTGGGAGGGTTTCAAACCCGCATGTTCATTATATGAGTTTAACAGAAACCCTAGCTATCATATCTGATGGTGATGTTGAGGATCCATTGTCATATAAGAAAGCGGTGGAGGATGTTGACTATAAGATCTAGCAAATGGACGTTAAGACTGCTTTTCTGAATGGCAATCTTGAGGAGACCATTTATATGCAACAGTCAAAAGGATTCATAATCTAAGGTCAGAAGCATAAGGTTTGAAAGCTTAATCAGTCCATTTATGGGCTGAAACAAAATTCTCAATCTTGGAACATAAGATTTGATTTTGTGATCAAGTTTTATGATTTTGATCAAAACATTGATGAACCTTGTGTTTATAAGCAACTGATTAGTAGCTTTATTAGTGTTATATGTAGATGATATCTTATTCATTGGGAATGATGTAGGACTACTAACTAAAATAAAACAGTGGTTGGCAGCCCAAATCCAAATGAAAGATTTGGGAGAGGCATAATTTGTTCTAGGCATTTAGATCTTTAGAGATCGTAAGAATAAATCACTAGTTTTATCTCAAGCATCATATATTTACAAAATATTTGTCAAGTATTTGATGCAAAACTCCAAAAGAGGCTTATTACCTTTCAAGCATGAAGTTTCTTTGTTTAAGGAACAGTATCCTAAGACACCTCAAGAAGTTGAGGAAATGAGACGGATCCTCTATGCACTGGCTGTTGGTAGCCTGATGTATGTGATGTTATGTACTAGACCTGACATATGCTATACAGTGGGGATAGTCAATAGATATCAATCTAATCCAGGATTAGATCACTAGACTGTCTTTAAAACCATCCTCAAGTATCTTAGGAAAATAAGGGACTATATGCTTGTGTATGGGTCTAAGGATTTGATCCTTACAGGATACACTGACTCTGATTTTTCAACTGATAAGAATTCTAGGAAATCCACTTCATGATCAATGTTTATTTTTAATGGAAGAACTATAGTTTGACGAAGGACTAAGTAGGGGAGCATTACTTAATCTACCATAAAGATAAAATATGTAGTGGCTTGTAAAGTTGCTAAGGAGGCTATTTGACTCAGGATTTTCTTGACTCAACTAGAAGTAATTCCAAACATGTTAAGACCTATCACTATTTATTGTGATAATAGTGGTGTTGTGACTAATTCCAAAGAGTCCAAAAGTCACAAGTGTGGGAAACATATTGAGCGCAAGTATTACTTGATTCGAGATTTTGTGCATCAAATAGACGTGATCGTCATGCAAATAGCTTCGATGCTTAACATTGCTTATCCATTTACAAAGGCCCTTACGACTAAGGTGTTTGAAGGCCACCTGGAGAGGCTAGTTCTATGAGACATGCGTCATTTTGTATAGGGCAAGTGGGAGATATTACTGGATGCGTATTATATGCCCTAGTTTTTTTTTTTTTTTTTTTGTGTACATTATACTTATTTGTTCTTTCTTTTGTACACCCCACTAGCTTTAGGACAAGTGGTAGATCGTTAGGCTTGATGCCCTAAATCCCGTGGCTCTTATAGTTGTAATTGTATTATACAAACAGTTTATTTATCTAATAAAATAAAGAGGTATTTTATCCACAAAAATCAATAAACTAAGATCCAAGGTTATTTTCTAAAACTCGAACATGTATATAGAGGCATACAGGCGGATCATGTTTAAGTGATAATCTAAATGGTCTGTAGTAGGCGGATAAGGCTGAGTACTTTATCCTGATCATTTATGTGCAGACATATGAATATGGGTGTTGTATGCAAAAAGTTTGTATAAGACCGAACTACGAAATATATAGTCTATCTAAATAACACCGTTGATAGATAAGACTTGCATTTCATCAGGATGACATGGGTGATTTGACCTGCATCTTGAGTGAGTTGTAAACTCTTGCCTATGAAGGCGATCCTTTGATTTGTATGGGTAAGAATGGCCAGTGTCGCCAACTCAATATTCCTACCATTTTGGAGATTCGTCTGATTAGAGAGCTGGGAACACAATTACACAAGGAGGAATTCACTTATTCTTTATAGTTAGAGACTGCAGATAAATTGCTCTTTGAGAGCTAATTACGGAGCTTGAACAATGTGGCGCCACACCCTCTCCTGGCCCAAGAGTGATTTTTTCATAGTTGGACTATGACTTATTGTTCATGAGAGGGATCAATGGTACTTAAGGAGTTAGATGTAAGTACAAGGGCAAAAGGGTAATTTTGGTCCAACCGTACTTACGAGCAATTTGTGAAGAGTCCATGTACCATTGATTGGTTATATCTAGTGAACACATAAATAAATCTGTAGTGCGAAGAGTGCAACTGTCAGTCTTTAGTGGAGTGACTAAGAGTTAATGGAAGTTGATTAATCTAATCAAAGAGTTTGATTAATTAATTGAGTACCATTGGAGCTTCAAACTATAGGTCCATAAGGTCCCCTCATTAGCTTAATTGGGATAAAATGAGAATATAATTAATTCGGATTAATTTGAGTTTTTCAAATTAATAAATAAAATTATTTATATAAAATTGTATGAGATATAATTTGAGAGGAAAAAAAGGAAAAAAAAAACCTTAATATGAATTTGATTCATATAAAATATTTGAGAGAATATATATATAATTATATACATAAATTAAATAAAAATTAGTTTTATTTAATTACACATATGTTTTTAAATTACATAAAATAGGTTGTTAAATAAAGTACATATTAATTAAATGAAAATTAGTTGTATTTAATTCTATATTTTTTAATTACGTAAACATTTTATTTTCTTCAATAAATTCTCTCATTATTATTTGGAAGATGAAAAGAAAGGTTCTTTCATCTTCCACTTGGACTATTATAAATACTCCAAAATGTGTTGGAGTTATAAGGTGTTGAAAATATCGAAGTTGTTGAAGGTTTTGGAAAAGTGTTTTTCTCTCAAAACAAAATCATTTCTTCTCCAAATTATTCAAAGAAGCCCACAAACTCTCTACGACTTTCTACCCCGAGAATACCGAAGTCTTCACATGGTGGTGTTAGTTGGTTTTGAACTTGTTGCTGTGTTTTTTATTGTTCGCGTTCGAAGTTTTTGGAGAGGAAATCGTGAAGAGACTAGTCTTCAAGGGTACGCTTTCCGAATCTTTTCTTCTTCTTAATTTCTATATATTTGTATGTATATTTAATTGATCATGTGTATTCTGTTTCCATCACATATATTCTTTACACGTTATGTAAAATTAAAATTAGAACGCGATATTTTTCCCAATGGGTACTCGTGTATACTTTCAAAGAACCAAGGGCAATTTAAAACAAGAGAAAGTATAGGTTGGGATGGCTTGAGCCACCACCTTTATCACACTTCTTTGCCAGCTTGTGAAAACATGCACTATTTCCACCCCTGCAAAGTCATATTAAAATATACATGCTTATTTTTAGATAAAGAAGAAAGGACTCCCAGATACTTCCCATGTTTATATTAATAACTAACTAAACAAACAAATTTATGTTTGTTTTGCTATTAACCTAAACAATCTAATAAAAGATTTGTAGGATCAATAATAAAAAAAATTAAGTGACATGATATAAACTTTATATAATTTAGTATTGAGACTTAATAGACAATCATTAATTCAAAGACCAACTTAACCATAAGTTTATATTTTCCATTCCAATTTTTTAATTCTAGATCATATGTTCCATATTGACATAGCTAGAGTTAGTAAAGAGAGTAGTGCCAAGACTAAATGAACGATATACACTAGGTGTTGATGCCAAAATTTGGGCTTGAAAAAACGTATCTTACCTTTACGTGACAATAACGGTGAATTTGTAATCCAGGTAAGACATGACCAATAAGACAAGCAAAATCTAGCCACTTGTGGGCTGCTTGCCACAACGCCTCTGATGCCTAAGTCAGTAAAAAGCTTTAGGATGTAGCAAGGGCTTTAGGGTTGAGAATGAACTTTCTTCTTCTGAAGTCAAAATGATATAATTTATAGTAAAATTCTGACATAGGACATCCATATTAGGGTTTTCTAGTCATGTTAGGTTAATTATCAAACCAAATGGGTTAAACATGTGATAGTTTTTGTTTCTTAGAATTATTTAGCTGCTAAAACTAAGTAGTTTGACATAAAATTGCATATATTTAGTCTTTTGCATAGCAAAATCAAGTTTAAAATAGCAAATAATCCTTAGATGACATTTTAAATTTTAGTTGTGAAAAAAAAAATGGTTGAAGTTGGTTTTTTTTGTATTTATGCAGAAAATCCATTCAAGCCAAATTGTTGCAGCCACGACAGAAAAGGAAATTTCATATTCGATTTTTGGGCACGATTTTAGTGATTTTCTCCATCAATATTGACAAATCAGGGCAACCTATGAGCCTCTCTAAAGGAACTCGTTTTTTGAAGAGATCCTTAAGCGGAAGCGGATCGTTCAAATTTCATTAATTATTGAAAACATAATTTAAAGTAAACATACAATAGATATGCATTTAAAGTTAAACTACAACATGCTTTTATAAGAAATAAAGGGTTCAAGATATATTACCCTTGAAGAACCTTTCTTCACGTAACACTCCCTCGAACAGACACGAGCCTTGAACAGAAACAGCAACTCTTGAAGACCTTCTTCAAGATATTCTCGAACAATAACATGGACACTATCACAAAGAGCCTTTGGTATTCTCAGGGTGAGAACCCAAGAGTGGTAGGCTTTAGCTATTTTGGTTAAGAGGGATAGTTTGGGTGGAGGAGGTAGAAGATTGAGAATTCTCAAGAACAAGAAGACAAAACTTTTATGTAAATCTCTCAATAGCAAATTCGTAGAGGAAGAAGAGAAAACCAAATTTCTTTTATTCCTCTTGCCATAAAATTGGTAACCACTCAATAAGGTGGTGGTGGTTTAAGAGAAAAGAGAGGAAGTTATTATTCAAATAATAATAAAATAATATAAATAAATATGATAACTAACTTATCATATTATATTTATATTAAATTATATGTTATATCAAATATAACATATGACCTATAGTTTTAATATTGTATCACATACAATATAAATTATAGTTTCTTTTCTCTATTTTATGGCATTTAATATAAATCATATTTATATTAAATTTATCAATTATGAATCACATTCATAGAAAATATATTTTTTATAGAAAATATATTTGAATCTCATTCAAATATTTATTTTCACCAATTAAACAATAATGTATCAAATACATTATGACAATTATATAATATATAATTGAAACAAATTAATTATAACATATATAATTAAATCCTTCTTATTAATTTGAAGAATTGAAATTCACCCAAAAACTGATTCTCAACTAAATTCTTTTGAGCTACTAAAGGGACCTTATGGACCTGTAGCTTGAAGCTCCAACGGTACATGAATAATTAATTAAACTCTTTAATTACATTATTCTCCGTACGTTAACCGTCGGGCACTCCACTAAAGACCGACAGCTGCACTCTTCACACTACAGAGATATTTCTGTGTCCATTAGATATAACCAATCAATAGTACGATGACCTTTCATAAATTGCTCGTAAGTACAACTGGTCCAAATTACTGTTTTGCCCCTATAGTTACATCTAACTCCTTAAGTACCATTGATCCCTCTACTGAACAATAAATCATAGTCCTACTATGACTAAACCCCTCTCGGCCCAAGAGAGGGTGTGGTGCCACATTGTTCAAGACCCGAAATCAGCCCTTAAAGGAGTAATTTATCTACTTACCCCTACTTCGGGGAAGGAGTGAATTCCATCTTGTGTAGTTGTGTTCTCAGCTCCCCAATCAAACGGATCTCCAAAATGGTAGGCTTGTTGAGTTGGCAATCTGACCAATATCACCTATACAAATTAAAGGACAGCCCTCATAGGCAAGAGTCCATAACTCATTCAGGATTAAGATCATGTTACCTATGGTCATCTTGATGAAATGAAAGTCTCTATTATGAACGGTGTTATATAATGAGACTAAACATTTCGTGGTCCGATCTTATACAAACTCTTTTGTATAGAATATTCCCACTCGTTTGACTAATACATGAATGATCGAGATCAGATCATTTGTAGTACTTTACAACAATTGTAATACCTACAAAGCGAGTCATACTCATAGTGTCACCAGGATAAAGTATCTAACTTTATCCATCTACTACAGACCATTTAAGTTATCACTTAAACATGATCCACCTATATGTCTTCACATATATGTTTAAGTTACAACGATAACCTTGGATGTTAGTTTATTGGTTTTGTGGTTAATGCAACTAAAATATCACATATTTTATAGACAATGTGAATAAAATATCATATATTATTAATCACATAAAAGTTTGTTCATACAATGTTTATAAACTATAGGACCCTACGAGATTTAGGGCATCTACCTCAACAATCTTCTACTTGACCTAAAGCTAGTAAGGTGTACAATATAAACAAATTACAAAGTATACAAAACAATAAACTAGGGCATAAGATGCCCTGTATAATATCTCCCATTTGCTCTAGTCCAGCCATGATCTGTCCCATAGATCCATACACTGCAGGTGACTCTCAAACACTGTAGCTGTGAGGGCTTTCGTAAACGGATCAACAATGTTGTGCTCCAAAGCTATCTTTGTGATAATCACGTCCCCTCGATGCATAATCTCTCGGATGAGATGATACTTCTACTCTATGTGTTTGTCGCGCTTATGACTCATAGGCTCTCGAGAATTAGCCATAACACCACTATTATCACAATAAAGTATGATGGGCTTTTACATGTCTGGAACAACTTCCAGATCAGTCAGGAATTTCCCGAGCCAAACGGTTTCCTTAGCAGCTTCACAAGCCCCTACATTCTCAGCCTCCATGGTGGAGTCCGTGATGCACCCTTGCTTGGTGCTTCGCCATACTATTGTCCCTCCGTTAAGAGTGAACACTAATCCTGATGTAGATTTCCTAGAATCACTATCAGTTTGAAAATCAGAGTCAGTGTATCCCGTATGGATCAAATCCTTAGAACCATACACAAGCATGTAGTCCCTCGTTCTCCGTAGATACTTGAGAATGTTCTTAACGGCTGTCCAGTGATCTAATCCATAATTAAACTAATATCTACTGACTACCCCCATTACATAGTAGATGTTAGGTCTAGTACATAACATCGCATACATCAAACTGCCCACGACAGATGCATAGAGGATCTATCTCAAATCCTCAACCTCTTGAGGTGTCTCAGGACACTATTTCTTAGACAATGTAACTCCATGCCTGAAAGGCAATAAGCCCCTCTTGGAGTTCTACATCGAATACTTGACAGGCATCTTGTGAATATACGATGCCTGAGACAGAGCAAGCATTTTGTTCTTTTGATCTTGAAAGATCTGAATATCCAGAACAAACTGAGCCTCTCCCAAATCTTTCATTTAGAATTGGGTCGCTAGCCAGTTCTTTGAAGGAACTTAATTTAAAAGAGATCCTTGAGCGGAAGTGGATCATCCGAATTCCATTTTGATTGACAAAATCAAATTTACAGTAAACATACAAGATATGCATTCTTAAATAAATTACAACATGCTTTTGAAAAGAAATAGAGTTCAAGAGATTATACCTTTGAAGAACATTCTTCGTGTAAACCCCTCGCACTGTCACGAACCTTGAACTCAACATCCTTGAAGACTTTCTTCAAGAAATCTTGAACCAACAAGGAACACAACCACCGGGAACATTTGGTAAACTCAGGGTGAGAGTTCATGAGTTGTGGGCTTGGACTATTTTGGTTAGGACGTAATTTTGTGTTTGGAGGAAGAACAAGATTGAAGAAGACAAAACTCTTCTATCGTATGGCAAAACTTCAATCATATATCTCTCAAAACGTGTGACTGTCTAAGGAAGAAAAGAAAATAATTCTTTTATTTCATTTGCCATAAAAACTACTTAACCACCCACTAAGGTGGTTGGAGAAAAAAAAAGGAATAATTATCCAAAAAGATAAAATTAATATAAATAAATATGATAACCAACTTATCATATATTATTTATATTAAACTATATGTTATATCAAATATAACACATAATCTATAGTTTTAATATTGTATCATATACAATATAAACTATAGTTCATTTTCTGAATTTTATGGCATTTAATATAAAACATATTTATATTAAATTTAACAACTATGAATTACATTCATAGAAAATATATTTGAATCTCATCCAAATATTTATTTCCTCCAATCAAATAATAATGTATCAACTACATTATGAAAATTCTATCACATGTAATTGAATCAATATCCTCTTATTAATTTGAACAACTCAAATTAACCCAAAAACTGATTCTCAACTAAATCCTTTTGAGCTACTAAGGGGACCTTATGGGCTTGTAGCTTGAAGCTCCCACGGTACGTGAATACTTAATTAAACTCTTTAATTACATTATCCACCATTTGTTAACTGTCAAGCACTCCACTAAAGACCAACAATTGCACTTTTCGCATTACATATATATTTTTGTGTCCATTGAATATAACCAATCAATAGTACGATGACCCTTCACAAATTGCTCGTAAGTACAACTAAGCCAAATTACCGTTTTGCCCCTGTAGTTGCATCTAACTCCTTAAGTACCACTGATTCCTCTAATGAACAATTGATCATAATCCTACTATGACTAAACCCCTCTTGGGCCAAGAGAGGGTGTGGCGCCACATTGTTCAAGACCCAGAATCAGCCCTTAAGGGAGCAATTTATCTACTTATCCCTGTTTCGGGAAAAGAGTGAATTTCATCTTGTGTAGCTGTGTTCCCAGCTCCTCAATCAGACGAATCCCCAAAATGGTAGGCTTGTTGAGTCGGCGATCTGGCCACTCTCACAATATAAATCAAAGGACCACCCTCATAGGCAGGAGTTCACAACTGATTCAGGATTAAGATCATGTTACCTATGGTCATCCTGGTGAAATGAAAGTCTCTATTATGAACGGTGTTATATAATGAGACTAAACATTTCGTGGTTCGGTCTTATACGAACTTCTTTGTATAGAATATCCCTGCTCGCATGTTTAATACATGAATAATCAGGATCAGATCATTTGTAGCACTTTACAATAATTGGGTCATACTCGTAGTGTTACAAGGATAAGGTACCCAACCTTATCCATATACTACAGACCATTTAGGTTATCACTTAAACCTGACCCACCTGTATGTCTCCACATACATGTTTAAGTTACAACAATAACCTTGGATGTTAGTTTATTGTTTTGTGTTCGGGCCCGATTCGGTGTCGTTTTTATTCCAGAAAAGGACCGCGAAGCAAAAGAAAATTTGTAATATCGAACTACTCCTATTACTACAGAGATGTACTAATAGTGGTAAGTCCGAGTCGATCCACAGAGAAGCGCGATTGGTTTTGTTAAGTTAACTTTCTAACTAGAGCGATAAATGAGGGGTTTTGATGCGGAAGAGATAACATATGTGAAATTAAAATAAAATGTTGAATGTAATCTAGGATAGAAGTCTATCTAATTTCTAGAGCAAGAGAGAGTTCCTATGCAATTTCTTTCATTAGGCACCAATTAATTACACTGAATCTGTCAATCTCTCAACATATTAGAAAATCTAATAGCCCAATTAGCCAAATTCGATATTAAACCAAATTAGCCCGAATTCAATTTACAACGCTTCCTTCTTAGCGACATACAAGTTAAAACTGAATTGCATTACGAAAGGGTTCAATTGTTGAGACATACTGCAAGCCGAAAAGCTATATCTTATGGCATGATTTATTTGGAAAGATTATATTAGGGCCTATATGAGTTTGGCCAGAAAAAGTCTAGACCCTAAACATGCAATCCTAATACATGCAACTTAATCAATCAATATTGCATAGGCTATGACGATTTTGCAAACAAGCATTTCAACAAATTAAGTTGTGAGAAGAATTCATTGAAACTCTATTAATATTAAAACAAATCCATCCAAAGAATTCATAAGAATATAGTTAAATTAATTAGAAAATCTTCAAGAAATTAACATAAGACTCTTGCTCAAAGAAATTAGATAGAGATTACCTTTCAATTCATAGACAAATCAAGAACGAACCTCCAATCCATCGATTACAACCCAAAATAAAATAAAAACTAGCCTAAAGATATTGAAAATTGAAGGAAATGGAAGAAGAATAAAGGTTAACTTCAGCCTCCATCGATTTGGCCTCCAAAATTCAGCACATTTTGACCTAAAGACAAAGCGGAGTATTTATAAGAAAGATCGTAGCATCGCATCATTGAAAACAGCGTTGCAACGGTGGTGTTGTGCAACTTCGGAGTATTGCAACGCTAGGCATTTTGCCTTAGAGCGTCAAGGTAGAGCGTTGCAACCCTGTGACAGTGGTAGTTTCGTAATTTTCACTGTTTTGGAGCCTGGCTGCTCAAATCTCCTCCAAGTTGCTTCAAATAAGTCTTGTTTGACTCCGATTGCTTGGTTCTACCTCCTCGGTGCATGATACCTACAAAATAAGGAATATAAACACATAAAATTTGATAATAAGCCCAAATTAAGCTAGACATAATAGCTCTTTCTGAGAGCTAACAAACACCCCCAACTTAATTCTTGCTCATCCCGAGCAAGGTCAAAACATACAATCAAATAGAATATAATTAAAAACATGCTAGCTTTGAAAATGCTTTACTGATGTACGAATCTTACCTTGAGGGCAAGATGACTAAAAGACTGTTTACTGGAAAAGGTTATCGAGCCAAAGAGTCTTTAGAGTTAATGCATTCTGACCTTTGTGATCTGATGAATGTGCAAGCCAAGGGAGGCTATGAGTATTTCATCACCTTTACTGATGAAACTCTCAGTATGGGTATGTTTATTTGATGCAACGAAAGTCTGACTCCTTTGAAAAGTTCAGAGAGTTCAAGGCTAAAGTTGAAAAAGCATTGGATAGATAGATTAAGACATTTCAATCGGATCGAGGTAGAGAGTTTTTGGATTCAGGGTTCCAGAACTATTTGATAGAACATGGAATCGTTTCCCAACTCTCAGCGTCGGGTATACCTCAATAGAATGGTGTAGCAGAGAGGAGAAATAGAACCTTGTTGGACATGGTTCAGTCGATGATGAGTTACGCTTCCTTATCGGACTCGTTTTAGGGTTTTGCAGTGGAGACTGTAGTGTATATCCTTAACTGTGTTCCTTCCAAGAGTGTTGGAAGAAAATCTCTGGAGTTGTGGAATGGACGTAAAGCTAGTTTGCATCACTTCCGCATATGGAGTTGCCCAACACATGTGCTTGAGGCTAATCAAAAGAAATTGGAACCACGATCGAGGTTGTGCCTCTTTGTAGGCTACCCCAAAGGTACACGAGGGGGTTACTTTTATAATCCTACGGAAAACAGAGTGTTTGTGTCTATGAACCTACCTTCCTAGAGGAGGATCACATGAGGGTGCACAGTCCACGTAGTAAGATCGTGTTACGTGAGCTTTCCAACGAAACTACTGAAACTTTAATAAGAGTTATTGAAAGGCCTGCTCCATTAACAAGAGTTATTTATGGTAATTCATGTGGTAGGTCAGATCCACCTCAAGAGTTGAGGGAACCTCGACGTAGTGAGAGGGTTGCGAACCCATCTGTTCGCTATCTGGGTTTCACTAAAATCCTGGCTATGGTAGCCGATGGCGAGGTTGAGGATCCGTCGTCTTATCAGAAGGCAATGGAGGATGTTGACCGGGATGAATGGGTCAAAACCATTTATCTCGAGATGGAATCGATGTACTTTAACTCAGTATGGGATCTTGTAGATTTACCTGATGGGGTAAAATCTATAGGTTGCAAATGGATCTACAAAAGGAAATGATGTATCGATGGGAAGGTGCAAACCTTCAAGGCTAAACTTGTGGCAAAAGGTTATACCCAATTGGAGGGAGTCGACTATGAGGAGACTTTCTCGCCTGTTACCATGTTGAAGTCTATCTGCATCCTCCTGTCCATTGCCACATTTGATGATTATGAGATATGACAAATGGACGTGAAGACTACTTTTCTGAATGGTAATCTTGAGGAGACCATTTATATGGTGCAGCCTGAGGGATTCATAGCCCAAGGTCAAGAGCAAAAAGTTTGCAAACTGAATCAGTCTATTTATGGGTTGAAACAGGCTTCTCGATCTTGGAACATTCGGTTTGACTCTGCGATAAAATTGTACGGCTTTGACCAAAATGTTGATGAGCCTTGTGTCTACGAGAAAATCATTAACAGTTCAGTAGTTTTCCTAGTGTTATATGTAGACGATATCCTACTCATTGGGAATGATGTAGGACTATGACTGTAGTTAAGAACTGGCTAGCGACCCAATTCCAAATGAAAGATTTGGGAGAGGCTTAATTTGTTCTTGGTATTCAGATCTTTCAATATCGAAAGAACAAAATGCTAACGCTGTCCTAGGCATCATACATTGACAAGATGTTGCTCAAGTACTCGATGCAGAACTCCAAAAGGGGCCTACTGCCTTTCAAGCATGGAGTTATATTGTCTAAGAAAATATGTTCTAAGATGCCTTAAGAGGTTGAGGAGATGAGACGGGTCCCCTATGCATCTGTCGTTGGTAGTTTGATGTATGTGATGCTCTGTACTAGACCAGACATCTACTACGCTGTAGGGATTGTTAGTAGGTATCAGTTTAATCCAGGACAGGGTCACTGAACCACAGTCAAGAACATCCTCGAGTATCTTCAGAAGACGAGGGACTACATACTCGTGTATGGAACTAAGGATTTTATCCTTACTGGATACACAGATTTTGACTTTCAGACTGATGAGGATTCTCGAAAATCCACTTTAGGGTCAGTGTTCACTCTTAACGGAGGAGCAGTAGTGTGGCGAAGCACTAAGCAGGGGTGCATCACCGACTCCACGAGGGAGGCCGAATATGTAGCGACTTGTGAAGCTGCTAAGGAGGTCGTTTGCCTCAAGAAGTTCCTAACTGATCTGGCTGCTTATTTGAATTTGGCATATTTTGACCTAAAGATGAAGGGAAGTATTTATAGGAAAGATTGCAGCATCGCAACGTAGGTGTTGCACAACTTTGAAGCCTTGTAACGCTGTGCATTCTGCATTAAAGCGTCAGGTAGAACGTTGCAACCCTGTGATAGTGGTAGTTTCGTAATTTTCACTTTTTGGAGCTTGGCTGCTCAAATCACCTACAAGTTGCTTCAAATCAGTTCCATTTGACTCCGATTGCTTGGTTCTACCTCTTCGGTGCATGATACCTACAAAATAAGGAATATAAACACATAAAATTCGATAACAAGCCGGAATTAAGCTAGGAATAATAGCTCTTTTTAAGAGCTAACAAACACCCCCAACTTAATTCTTGCTCGTCCCGAGCAAGATAGAAACACACAATCAAATAGAATATAATTAAAAACATGCTAGCTTAATTTGCAAAGTTGTTACTCCAGTCTCAACAGTCAGATCGAATGAAATTTGTAATCAAGAGCGAAATCAATTACAATCAATCAATGAAGCACAAGTTTAAAAATGATTCTTGATCTATTCATGCATGAGTGGGCCTAGAGTTTTGCTAGTTAAGCTTGCACAACCCGAAAGTGTTTTATAAGGTCCATATCTTGTTTTCCCCTACTCTGGTTCGGTTATTGACCTTGGACATACCATACTTGCATAAACAGCGCAACACTAGGACAAGGGTGCCTAAACACACACACGAAACATAAAGAGCATTTATTTTACCTAGAGGGCTAGCTTTCACACCTCACCACTGGAAACCTATCACTCTTTTCTCGCGGGCCCTAACTAGATACGACGGAGGTAGATCTTTTCACCTCTATCCATGCACACACACACACTATTTTTTGCAGGCACACCGGTTATGCCTCGTTTTTTTTCTATTTTTTTTTCAGAATTTCAACTAATTTTCTTTTCTTTATTACTTTTTTTCTTTCTCTTTTTTTATTCACAGTAGGCTTTATTTTATCACTTTTTCTAGTTTTGCTCTAAAACAAGCATAGTTACTCCTAAGTCAAAGGTGGACCTTTCGGGGTGACAACAGAAGTACAAACCTGATAACCTAATTCTAAGCATGCAAGACTTTAATTTCGCAAAATAATGACTTAAAGATACATGAGAGATAAGATTTTTTTTTAAAAAAAGGTCTAAAATCATGATCATGTTTTCCAAATGTTCTTTCATGCAAATTTCAATACAGGAAGAGTGTGTCATAAACTATCATGATAACAAGAGAGCAAACAGCAAGCAAGGCAATCAAGCACACAACATGCTGTTGGGGTTGATGCCCTAAACTCTCGTTGGGTCCTGTAGTTTGTAAACACTGTATTGAACAAGCACTTGTGATGTAATAATATATGATATTTTCTTCACTGTTGTCTATGAAACATGAGATGTTTTATTTTCTTTACCACAAATCAATAAACTAAGATCCCTGGTTGTCATTGTAACTTAAACATGTATGTGGAGACATACAGGTGGATCATGCCTTAAGTGACAACCAAAATGGTCTATAGTATATGGATATAGGAGGGAAACCTTATCCTGGTGACACTACAAATAAGATAACATGTAGAAATACAAGTTATTTATACTGCTTTATTTAGATATTGCGGCCAAAAGAGAGTAAAATTGCGTCAATTATATGGAAATTAGCTAAGAAATACAATAATTACAAATTGTCGTCAATACACCCACTAACACCATTGCGATGGTAGAAAAGAGTATTTCAAGTCTGTTTTGCAGGATATCCAGTCACCGTATGCGCTCATGGCTCAAAAGAGAAAGATTAACACATCTACGTCGCATTGCGCCCATCATTCAGGAAGGAATAGACAATCAACGCAATGATGGCGCATGCAACAATCGATCCAGAGCTGAACTTCAACTGCATACGGTAATAAAAACAACACTGCATGCAAGCACGAGATCGAAGATGCAAATGAGTAGCGCAATCACGGAGGATTTTGACACGTGTACAACTAACCGTTGTGCCTTTTCGATGGACTGATTGCATAATAGAAGGAATATTTATTCCACCATTTCCATAACAATAAAGTGGGGACCACAAGTCAAAGAGTCAAAGCTTTCATCTATAAATACCCTCAAAGAATTCACTGAAAAATATACTTGATACACGGGATAATTGATACGAGGCTATTGAGAGGGAGGCTGATTTGAGTGTTGATCGGAGAAGATCCGGGAAGAAAAGAGACAAGGCCGAGAGGTGAGTCTCAGGGAAAATCATTCCAAATCCTCGTCGTGAAGCTCTGTACCGAGATCAAGTCTACCGGTTGAGCAAGTCTGAGAGGGAAGCTCATCCTTCCATTCACTCTATCTACGCCGGCAAGCAATCTCTCCATCCAGAACGGTGTCAAGACATTGGCACTCTTCTATATCTGTTTCTAACTCTTAATCATCAATTGTATTTCATCTTCTTAATCTAAATCATTCACAACCATGTATCAGACGTTTGATTTTATAATTAAATGTCATGATCACTTTCATTTCCACATCTCTGTCTGTTTCTATTCCTTCATTAATCGCTTTCTCCACGATGTTTTCTTAATTCCTTGGTGATTAATATGAATTAAACAAGTAACTTAATCTGTGCAAAAGAAATAAAGATGTTTAGCTAAAGCATGCTAAACGATACCTATACTTGTGAGAGCAGAAGTGAAGATGTCATTCTGATCTGTCGAAAGAAGGTTAGAAGAATGTGTTAACTAAAGCAAGAAGTACTTCCAGAGATGGAAACAACCTTGCGTTCACTACGTTCGTCCCTGTTTCACCACAGAGATGTGGGAAACGCGGCCGATCACCAAGAGGTGTACGGCAAGGGAAAGCATAACCACACTTATATCTTTAACGCAATTAAAAAACTTACACTGTTTATATTAATTATCCTTTCTCTTTCTGTTTCGCATATAAGCCTTATCACTGCATAACACGGTCTTTGTATATTCTTCACAGTCAGTCTCAACCTCAGTATCTTGTATCATGTAACCTATATCTTGTATCATCATAGCTTAGGTTTATTTTATCGCACTTTACTTTTACCGCTTTACTTTACTGCACAATTTACTTTATCGCATGTACAAATAACACTTTTATTAAATTGAAAAACCCCTGGTCGCATATATCACAAATATAACGCAATTAACCTAAAACAATCTCTATGTTCGACCTCGGATCACACCGAGAAACTTGTGGTGAAATTATACTTGGTTTCAACGCAAAGAAACTTGTGGTGAAATTATACTTGGTTTTAACGCAAAGAAACTTGTGACAATGCATAGCATACTATAAGAACATTCATTAATAACGCATATCTAGAAGTAGTATCGCATATCATCGCATAAAATCTGCGTAACAAGTTTATGGTGCCGTTGCCGGGGAACTGATAACGGAAACATGGACTTGCAACTTAGATTAAATTTATGTCAACAAAATGTGGCCTGCTTTGTAGAAGAGTTACAAGTGTTGTGACTTGCTACAGATGGTCTGATCTCGATCATTCACATGGAGACATGCGAGCGGAGGTGTCCTATACAAAGGAGTTTGTATAATACCGGACCACGAAGTGTTATAGTCTTGTTATATAACCTCGTTCATGACAAAGACTTCACTTCACTAGGATGACCATAGGTAACATGACCTCAGTACTGAATGAGTTGGGAACTCCTGCCTTTGAGGGCGATCCTTTGATTTGCATGGGTGTGAATGGCCAGATTTCCGACTCAAACCTACCACTTTGGGGATTCGTTTGATTTGGGAGCTGGAAACTCAACTACATAAGATGGAATTCACTCCTTCCCCGAAGCAGGGGTAAGTAGATAGATTGCTTCCTTAATGGCTAATTCCGGGACTTGGACAATGTGGCACCACACACCTTCTCATGGCCCAAAAGGTGTCCACACATAGTAGGATTATGTCGTATTGTTCATTAGAGGGATCAGTGGTACTTAAGGAGTTAGATGTTACTATAAGGGCAAAACGGTAAATTGGCCTAGCTGTAATTACGAGCATCTGTGAAGGGTTATTGTACTGTTGACTGGTTATATTCCATGGACACAAAAATATATCTGGGGAGAAAAGAGTGCAATTGTCAGTCTTTAGTGGAGTACCTGGCAGTTAACGGATGGTGGATCTCATGGCTAAAGAGTTTAGTCAGCTATTCACATACCATTGAAGTTTCAAGCCATAAGTCTATGAGGTCCCCTTGGTAGCTCAATGGATTCAAGTTGATAATCAATTTTTGGGTTAGTTTGAAGTGTTTAAATTGACAAGAGTGAGTTTGATTATATATGATATGATTAAACTGGTCGATTATATATGATATAATTGACATGATTTATGAGATACATTAATTGAAGGAAAAGGATATAAATATGATTTATATCTAGTGGATGAGAAAAGAACTATGGTTTATATGTTTCATATGATGTGATATTAAAACTATAGGGTATAAATATAATATGATTATTTTTATTTATAATTAAACAATTATGAAATAATTATTGGTGGTTTTCTCCATAACTGTATGTGAAAGTGGGAGGTTGCATTCAGTTTTCATAACTGAAGGATAAAATAAAAATAGTTTTCATTTTGCAAAGAGATCGGATAATCACTTCAGATTTGTACATTGCCCATCATATAGTTAACGAGAGCCTACACGATAGCTCAAGTTTTCCTAAACGATCGTATACATGCGCAGTCGACCTAAACGATCGTATAGCTTTTACTAAATGATCACGCGCGAGAGTGAGATTACCTAAACGATCAGATCTCTCCCACTTGCTTGGTTGTTGAATATGATCGTAGTTTCCTCCCCCATTCTACCAAATCCAACAGAGCCCACACCTCCTGGATTCTCACTTCGAGAATACCAATGTCACTGAGTGGTGGTATCCTTCTTGCTGCTTGTTCGTGTAGAAGACCGTTTGGTGGTGAGCAATAGCGAGATTCGATAGACGATTGACTTGGCAATAACAGCGACAACGAGTGGTGCTGTTCCTTGACAAGAGCGAGAGAGAGGTAGAAGAAGTGTTCTTCAAAGGTGAGTCTCTTGGTTCCTTATACTTATTGTAAAAAGCATGTCGTAATTTATTCTATGATGCATAACTTGTATGTGTGTTTGTGAATGCGATATTTTTGTCACAATGAATTTAGAATGATCTTACTTCTGCTCATAGGTACTCTTTGATAAGAGTTCCTTCACTTCAAAGATATTTGAGGATGTTCTTGATGGCTGTCCAGTGACCCTGTCTTAGATTAGACTAATATCTACTGACTATCCCCACAGCGTAGCAGATGTCAGGTCTAGTACATAACATCGCGTACATCAAACTGTCCACGTCAAAGGCATAGGGGACTCGTCTCATTTCCTCAACCTCTTGAGGTGTCTCAAGACACTGTTCCTTATACAATGTAACTTCGCGCCGAAAAAGCAAAAGGCCCCTTGTGGAGTTTTGCATCGAGTACTTGATCAACATCTTGTCAATGTACGATGCTTGAGACAGTGCTAGCATTTTGTTCTTTCAATCCCGAAAAATTTGAATCCCAAGAAAAAACTGAGCCTCTCCCAAATCTTTCATTTGGAATTGGGTCGTTAGCCACTTCTTAACTAAAGTCAGTAAACCTACGTCTTTCCCAATGAGTAGGATATTGTCTACATACAACACTAGGAAAACTACTGTACTGTTGATGATTTTCTTGTAGACACAAGGCTCATTAATGTTTTAGTCAAAGCCATAAGATTTTATCACAGTATCAAACCTTATGTTCCAAGATCGAGATGCCTGTTTCAGTCCATAAATGGACCGATTCAGCTTGCAAACATTTTGCTCTTGACCTTGGACTATGAATCCCTTGGGTTGCACCATATAAATGGTCTCCTCAAGATTGCCATTCAAAAAAGCAGTATTGACATCCATTTTCCATATCTCATAGTCATAATATGAGACAATGGATAGGAAGATGCGGATAGACTTAAACATGGCAACAGGCGAGAAAGTCTCCTCATAGTCAACTCCCTCCAACTGGGTATAACCCTTTGCCACAAGTCTAGCCTTGAAGGTTTTCACCTTCCCATCAACACCCCATTTCCTCTTGTAGATCCATTTACAACCTATAGGTTTAACCCCATCAGGTTGATCTACAAGATCCCAAACTGAGTTGAAGTACATATACTCCATCTCAAAATCCATGGCTTTGACCCATTCATTTCTGTCAACATCCTCCATTGCCTTCTTATAAGACAACGGATCCTCAACCTCACCATCAGCTACCATAGCTAGGATTTCTATTAAACCCATATAGCGAATAGGTGGGTTCACAACCCTCTCACTACTTCGAGGTTCCCTCAACTCCTGAGGTGGATTTGACCTACTAGATGAACTTCCATCAACAACTCTTGTTGATGTAGCATGCTCTTCAACAACTCTTGTTGAAGTTTCAGTAGTTTCTTTGGAAAGTTCACTCAACACGATTTTACTTCTTAGACTGCGCTCCCTTATATGATCCTCCTCAAGGAAAGTAGCATTTTTCGACACAAACACCTTATTTTCCTTAAGATCATAAAAGTAACCCCTCATGTCCCTTTGGAGTAGCCTACAAATAGGCAAAACCTCAAACATGGTTCCAATTTCTTAGGATCAGCATCAAGTACATGGGTTGGACCACCCCAGATGCGGAAGTGACATAAATTAGCTTTACGCCCTTTCCACAACTCCAAAGGTGTTTTGGTAACACGCTTGGAGGGAACACAGTTGAAGATGTAAGCTGCAGTCTCTACTGAAAAATCCTAAAACGAGTTCGGGTTAGAAGCATAACCCATCATCGATCGAACCATGTCCAACAGGGTTCCATCTCCTCTTCGATACACCATTCTGCTGAGGTGTACCAGGTGCTGAGATTTGGGAAATGATTCCATGTTCTATCAAATAGTTCTGAAACTCAGAATCCAAAAACTCTCCATCCCGATCAGATCGAAGTGTTTTAATTCATTTACTTAATGCATTTTCAACTTCAGCCTTGAACTCTTTAAATAAACATACCCAAACCTCAAATAATCTACAATGGATTCTGACTTATGTTGCATTAGTAAAAGTGGGGTGTACAAAAACTAGTACAAAACAATAAACTAAGGCATAAAAGCCCAATACAAGAAAATTTCCCTAGTCCAATCGTGGGCGATCCTGTAGACCCATGCTCTAAAGGTGACTTTTAAACACTGTAGCCGTGAGAGCCTTTGTAAACAGCTCAGTAACATTGTGCTCCAAAGTGATCTTCGTGATGATCACGTCCCCTCGATGCACTATCTTGCGGATCAAATGACACTTCCTCTATGTGTTTTTTGCGCCTGTGACTCCTAAACTCCTTGGAGTTTTCCGTTGCTTCACTATTATCACAATAGAGGGTAATGGGCATAGACATATCTAGAACAACTTCCAATTCTTTCAAGAACTTCTTGAGCCAGACGGCCTCCTTAGCAGCTTTGCAAGCCGCTACGTACTTTGCCTTCATAGTGGAGTCGGTGATGCACCCCTGCTTAGTGCTTCGCCATACTACAACTCCTCCGTTAAGAGTAAAGACTGACCCTAACGTGGAATTGCGAGAGTCCCTATCAGTCTGAAAGTCAAAATCTATGTATCCAATAAGGATCAAATCCCTAGATCCATACACGAGCATGTAGACCCTCGTTCTCCAAAGATACTTGAAGATGTTCTTCACTGCGGTCCAGTAACCCTGGCCTGGGTTAGACTGATACCTACTGACTATGCCCACAGCGTAGTAAATGTCTGGTCGAGTACAAAGCATCGCATACATCAACCTGCCAACGGCAGACACATATGGGACCCGTCTCATTTCTTCAACCTCTTGAGGCGTCTTAGGACACATGTCCTTAGACAAAGTGACTCCATGCCTAAATGGCAGTAGGCCCCTCTTGGAGTTCTGCATTGATTACTTGAGCAATATCTTGTCAATGTACGATGCTAGAGATAGTGCTAGGACTTTGTTCTTACGATCCCGAAAGATCTATATACCCAGAACAAACTGAGCCTCTCCCAAATATTTCATATGGAATCGGGTTGCTAGCCAGTTCTTAATTGCAGTCAATAGACCTACATCATTCCCAATGAGTAGTATATCGTCTACATACAACACTAAGAATACTACTAAAGCGTTGATGATCTTCTTGTAGACACAAGGTTTATCAATGTTCTGGTCAAAGACATACGACTTGATCTCTGTATCAAACCGTATGTTCTAAGATCTAGATGCCTATTTCAGCGCATAAATGGACCGATTCAGCTTTCAAACCTTTTGCTCTTGACCTTGGGCTATAAATCCCTCGGGTTGCACCATGTAATTGGGCTCCTCAAGATTGCCATTCAGAAAGGCTATCTTGACATCCATTTGCCAGATCTCATAATTATAATAAGCTACAATGAACAGGAGAATGTGGATTGACTTTAACATGGCAATAGGTGAGAAAAGCTCCTCATAGTCGACTCTTTCTACCTGGGTATAACCCTTTGCCACAAGTCGAGTCTTGAAGGTCTGCACCTTCCAATCAGCACCTCGTTTGCGCTTGTAGATCTATTTACAACCTATAGGTCTTACCCCATCAACCTGATTTATAAGATCCCATACTGAGTTGAAGTAGTCCGACTCCATCTCGAGATCCATGGCCTTGACTCATTCATCCTGGTCTAAATCCTTCATTGCCTTCTGATAAGACAAAAGATCCTCAATGTCGCCATCAACTACCAAAGCTAGGAGCTTCGTGAAACCCAGATAGCGAAGGGTGGGTTCGCAACCCTCCCACTGTGTCGAGGTTCCCTCTTGAGGTGGAACCGACTAACTAGATGAACTACCAATAATAACTCTTGCTGACGAAGCAGGCTCTTTAACAACTCTTGTTAAAGTTTCAGTAGTTTCATTGAAAAGCTTACGCAACATGACTTTACTTCGTGGACTGTACTCCTTAATATGATCCTCCTCCAATAAAGTAGCGTTCGTGGAAACAAACACCCTATTTTTCGATGGATCATAAAAATAAGCCCCTCATGTACCTTTGGGGTAACCTACAAATCGTGGTTCAAACTTAGGATTTGCCTCAAGCACATGTGTAAGAAAACCCCAAATGTGGAAGTGACGTAAACTAGTTTTATGCCCATTCCATAACTCTAGAGGCGTTCTCGTAACACTCTTGGAAGGAACATAGTTGAGTATGTATACTGCAGTCTCTACTACAAAACCCCAAAACAAGTCTGGCAAGGAAGCGTAACTCATCATCGAACGAACCATGTCCAACAAAGTTCTATTTCTCCTCTCTGCTACACCATTCTGCTGAGGTGTACCCGGCGTTGAGAGTTGGGAAATGATTCCATATTCTATCAAATAGTCCTGGAATGTTGAGTCCAAAAAACACTCCACCTCAATCCGATCAAAGTATTTTAATCCATCTATCCAATGCGTTTTCAACTCCAGCCTTGAACTCTTTGAACTTTTCAAAGGATTTATACTTCCATTGCATAAGATAAATATACCCATACCTAGAGTAATCATCACTAAAACTGATAAAATACTCATAGCCACCTCGGGCTCGTACATTTATAGGATCACAAAGGTCAGAATGTATTAACTCAAGAGGTTCTTTGGCCTGATAAACTTTTCCAGTAAAAGGTCTTTTAGTCATCTTACCCTCGATGAAAGATTCATACACTGATAAAGAATTTTCATCTAACTCACTTAGAAGTCCATTCATCACCAATCTCTATCCTATTTAGATTGATATGCCCTAATCGAAGGTGCCAAAAGTTGGGCATTTTCTTTTAGAGAAATTCATTGACGTTTAGATTGAGTTACAACAGTTTTAAACAACTCTGTGTTATGGAGGGAACTTATGGCTAACAGTCTTAGCACATACAAGTTACTTTTCAGATATGCTGTACAAATATTAACACCATCTTTATGAATAAACACTTTATCCACATTAAACGAAATAGTGTATTTACATTGCAACAAGCACTTTATAGAAATAAGGTTCCTCTTAAGTTTAGGAACAATATACACATCATGTAAAAAAAAAAACCTATTTTGTAAAGATAACTAAATCCCTCCCACTGCCATAGCTAAGACGATGTGCCCAGTGCCTACTCGCATCGTCATCTCACCAGCCTCTAGCTATCACCAGGATCTAATCCCCTGAACAGAAGAACAAACGTGATTAGTGGCAACCGAATCAATTTTTCAGGCAAAATCATCATTCTCCACTAAACAAGTTTCAAGTACAAGTAAATCATATTTACCTTTATCTACCTTGGCCTTAGCCTTGGTGGCATTCCTTTCCTTAGCCAACGAGGACAGTTCCTCTTCCAGTGTCTGTCCTGATTACAGTGGAAACACTTTCCCTTTTCAACCGGTGGCGGATGCCTTCTTGAGGCGACAGGTGGCCGGTATGTAGACGCCTTCCTTTTCCCCTTACCGCCCTTCTTCTTCTTCCCTTTTGCAAAGTTAGAAGTAGAAGGTGCAGACTTCGTTCCTGAGGTCGAACCTCGATGGAACGTCCTTGAAGATGAAGCAACATTTGCCTCAGACTTATTCCTCTCCTTACTTTTCAGTAAAGATTGGTATGTCTACAACTCGTTGAGGAGAGTTGTAAGGGTGTATTTCAATTTATTAAGAATCACATTGCTAACAAAATGCAGGAAGCTCTCTGACAATGCATGCAGGATTATGCTAACTTGGCTGCCTTCATCGATAGTAGACCCATTCAACTCCGCCACATTGAAGTGGACTATCATGTTAAGCATATATTTATGAACAGAGGTGCCTTCTTCCATCTTAGAGTTGAATATATATTTTAGAGCCTCGTGCTTGAGCTATTTAGACGGTTGTCCAAATATCCCCCGCAAGGACTCCATGATCTCACGCTCTGAGACCATGGGCTCATGCTTCTTGGCCAAGACGTCATTAAGACTTGCCAAGATATAGGCTCGGGCCTTCTCATTTGCTCGTGTCCATCACTCGTATGCCTCCCAAACATTTCGAGTGGCATTCGGAGCTGGAATAGAAGGACAGGCCTCCATAAGAGCAAACATGAGATCCTCGATGATTAAAATAGTCGTGATCATGTGTTTCCATGTTGAAAAATATCGCCAGTTAATTTCTCAGCGCTAAGTAAAGCTAATGTGGCTGCGGCCATTTTAAAAACTTATTGCTGAAAAACGAACAAAACTTTTATTAGATTTTGCTAAACCACCTTTTAACCAATTAATTTTGCAAAAAAGTTTCAAGTACCCTAAGTCTTAAAGACTTCTATTTTGTAATGATGCCCCAGCGAGGCAGGACAAATGTCACCGGTGGGGTGATCAGATGCCCCTTCACTGGGATGAGACCTTCTCAACCATTAGGCAAAACCAACTCTTGGAACTGAATCTAACAGCCACCATTTATTTGGTCTAAAACTGCTAACCTTTAACAATTCTGCGTAAGTGTGACCCCTCGCTTTCGGTGCCAGAGTCTTGCTCTAATGAGCCCACCATAGGGAAGATGCAGATTAGAACAAGAGACTAAGTAACCTTATCCTTTTACAGAAGATCAAATAAAGAAACGCGCAAAACTGCCATCCTATAGGGGGACACTCCCAGGGTGCCTCGAGGCGATGCATAGTAACTTTATTCAATCCAACGAGGGAGACCGTGGGATATGTTGTCGCACTTCCCACTCCTACTTACTATGAACACTCTCTCCATCTACCTTTAGATTAACCTACCTAAACACCATCCTTTACAGGGACACTCTCAGGGTGCCATGAGGCCAAGGGTAGATCTCACGATGTGGACTATATAGAAGAAATGTGAAAGGTTTAAATGAAGCATCATATGCCCCAAGTACCTCCCACTGAATGTTCTACTTAGGGGTTCATTAACCTAGATAATCCAGCTACTGATTTTAGTCTAAGTCATCTTTTTAAGTCCGCTCATATATAACTTTTGTCTATGAAATAAACAAGTTCAAGTAGTCACATTTAAACACGTTAATGGACTGTCCTTAACGTGCATGCATGCACCAAATCTATCTAATTTTGCTTTCCAGGTAGGTTCCCAGGTAGGGGTGTTACGTTTCTATCAACTTAAATACCTCAGCCTAAACAGAGCCCGCCTTAGACAAAAGGTCTCTTATTGATATATTTGCTACACTTTAACCTTTTATTAGTCAATTGAATCCTATTAAACTGATTAAAAGATTAAAGCCTAAGGGTTGCTAATCATATTAGAACCGTGATCTTAGGTCTATGTCATCCAAGTTTTAAACATTTTAAAACTATGAATTAAACCTAAGTGAGCATGCATGTCTTTCTTGTGGCTTTTAGTTCTAATTTCTCTTTAACCTTTAAAAAGAAACAACTAAAACACATCACGCATAACTAGGTGTTTATAAGCTTATAATGATACCTATGTGTCATGCTTCATGCAATGTCCGGTCATTACTATACATAACTTTTATATATACATAATAACCAAGCAAACATGCTTTCCATACACCTTTATACTATAACAATTATAATATAAAGATGATACATGTCAATGCTTTTTATGCATGCATAAATATAACTCTTATATTATATGATGCATGAGCATGCTCTTACATAATTAAATCATGCTTCTCTAAATTACAACATTTACAATAAAGAGATGATGCATGACCAATGCATAACCTAAGGTGGGATTTACTATATGTGCATACCATATGACATATAAATAACCATACATCTCATGTAATAAACCAAAGATTAATGGACCGGGATGAACCTTTACTAAATCGAAATGAAATAATTCTATCTATTACATTTTCATCGAGCAAACCAATTCACAGGCAAACCGGGTCTTGAACCACCAAGTGAACTCCATCGTTTAGTAAACGCCGCGGGTAAACGATCGCTTAGCGCACACTAGACGATAATGCAAAATGCTAAACGATCGTTTAGACGACAACAAGGTTGCGAAGCCTGATCGTCTAGGCGATCGCTTAACGCTCGAAGAGGTAAACGATTTACCGTGCGTTACTCCGCGATCGTTTAGTCAGTTACTAAGCGATGAAGCTAGTTGAGCTAAATGATCATCTAGAGCGCCCGCACGTTAAACGACACTCGACATCCGATACTCAGCGATCACCTACCCATCGTCGACATGACCCGATCAACTCTTGATCGTCTTCTTCCTCGAAGAACAGAAACACTTGCTTCGAACTTCTTCAGGAATGATTCAAGACTCAAACTAACTTTGAATTACAGACTCAATAACAATTATTTATGCCAAAAAACGCAAGGGCTTTTTCAATTAACCAAAAATGCAAAATAATTAATCAAACCGAGGTTTCATCTTAGAAAACTCCATTAATTCGCACATCCACAAATGATTCAACAATTAAATAGAGAGTAGATATGCTGCACCCACCGCGAATGCATATGCAATTCTTTGCATCAATGAAATTGGATTATTAGCAACCTGGCTCTGATACCAATTGAAGGAAATCTAATACAAGAGTATCCATGAGTGGAAGCGGATCTTTCCGGTTTCATTGTGACAGAATTATCACACATACATTTTAACAAATAGATATGCATTGTAACACTAATTACAGGCATGCTTTAACAAATGAAATACAAAAGACTGAATAAACGTACCAATTAAAGACAATCTTCACTCAAACTCAGTCCGACAGAAGTGAACTCCTCTACATTCTTTATTGCCCAACAAACAGTCGTCTAACAGCACCACAGTCATCTACACGAATGGCAGTGCACGAACCAACAGCAACCGGGGACGACACCACCACTCGAATCCCTCAGTATTCTTGGAGTGAGAATCCAAAGGGTGGACTTTGATGGAATTGGTAGAGGGAGGAGGAAAAGACGATTGTGCAGAACGAACAAGCAAGTGAGAGACAGTAGAAGACTATCGTATAGTCGGGTGCTTGTCATTTAGGAAAAGGTACACGATTGTGTAGGTTTAGCTAAGTGATCGTCTAACAAATGATAAGTGATTGTTAGGTCTGCTCGGTGCGTTAAGCGATCGTTTAGTAAATGTAAGCGATTGTTTAGAAAACGTAAGCGATCTTTTACCCAGATGCGCCCACCTTGATCGTTTAGAATCGACCGTCATCAGCTTTCTGTCCCATCGTGATTTATTAAGCTTTCACCCAGATGTGCCCACCTTGATGCGCCGGCTCTATGCGGCCATCTTCTTGAGTAGATATTCACGAGTGAAAATGATCGTATAGCCTTGCGGTCGCAATCTCTTAATGCACTAGGGCGTTACGTTCTTTGGATCGCATTTTCGCCTTGCGTCAACGCATTTTCTGCACGAAAATACATAAGTTAGTTGTTTTAATGCGATGGACGCATGCGATCGCAATGTTGTGAACTTAATGCTTTTGGACGCAATATTGTATATTTTTACCATCGCAATCCTGCATTGTTTTATAACTTTGCACTGTAATAACGTGCATTTCTGCGCATTATCACACCCCCAAATTTAAACAATGCTTGTCCTCAAGCATAACCTAAAGACTTCCTTTAGAAAGTCAACCGCCTTCTCTTTCCCAGATTTCTCAAGGATGCCTTATTCACATCCTATGCACCAAAATCCCCTTAATTTTTATCCAGGTCTCATCTTAAAATCTTTTTACAATTTAGGGACCACAAGTTTAACCTTAAAAAAGACTTTACCAGATTCCAGGGCATCACATGATTTATTTTATATAAAAAAAAAAAAAAAACTTTTTCACTGGGGTATTTTCAAATGATTTTTATCCTTGCATATTTTAGACATATTATTTTTTTTTCTACGACCTTGCACTGATCCAAGTGCCTAGCCTTCATTTTGGCTTGCCTCCACGTGTGTCATGCGGATATCCAACTACAAGCAAGACGCTCTTTCTCAGTCTAAACTCATGCCTATTTGGCAGCGGAGTTGTGATCATTTATTTAAAAGTTGATCATGATTCCTACCTTCGTTTTGGCTTTCTCCCACGTGTGTCATCGGACATCCAACTACGAGTAGGATTCGAACGCAACGTTATGATGATTTTTTTTTGTAAGCTAAAAATAGCAAGGTCGAAAATGAATATTGCACCCCCAAATTTAAAATGCGGCAATGTCCTCATTGCTAAAAGATTGAAAGAAGTCATGCGATTCTCTTAAGAAGTTTCGTAAAGGGTCAATTTGAAAGAAAGCTAGCAGATGACTAACTTCTGGAAATATTTCATGAGGTGACTGTCCTAAAATTAAGTTGACTCTAGTATATACGAAAAAATAGAAGCATGCAATTCATCATTGAAATCATAATTGCCAAAGAGAAATCATGAGGTGACTTACTAAATCAATCAATGTTAAATGATTGCGCCGACTAAAGAGGATGCAATGATAAAATCTTTAGAATTAAAATGTGATGCGATAGTGCAAAATGGAAATAACAAAGTAAAGGAAAGATACAACCCCCAAATTTGTGTTGTTACCCGCATTATATGTGGATGCATCCTGCCTTGCAGCAAACTGCTTTCTTTGATTGCGGTGACGAAATAAAGTAGTTGCGTCTTCGTGTAGCACCTTCGCAATCGTTCACCTCGATCGTTGCAAAGAAAACATTGAGAGGGTCAAATAATAATAAAACAAAGTTAACAAAACTGTTTACCACGATCGTTCACCGCAATCACTTTTTTTTTTGTTTAGATAAAAAGACAAATATACGATAACAGATAAAAGCAAGGTAATAAAAGTTCATGAAGCATTGGTATAAATATATATATAAGGATATTAAAAAAGGATTGCGTCCCTGATGAGTTTAAATCGAATGATTGCGCAGAGACCGCCTACTTCTTTTTCATTCAGAGTTTCTCAGGTGTACGGAGGCGACCTTGCGATTCCAGACTTCTCCGCGATATATTTTCACTCGTTGCCCATTAACTTTGAATATGTTGGTTCCGTCGTCATTGGATAACTCGACCGTGCCATGCGGGAATACCTCTCTGACTATGAAAGGTCTGGACCAACGTGACTTTAATTTCCCAGGGAAGAGGCATAGCCATGAATTAAATAGTAAGACCTTTTGCCCGACTTGGAGATTCTTTCCGCATAATTGTTTGTCGTGCCAGCACTTTGCGTGCTCTTTGTAGATCTTTGCATTCTCGTATGCGTGAGTTCTCCATTCTTCCAACTCGACCAATTGAAGTTTCCTTGCTTCCCCTGTGGCCTTTAAGTCAAAATTTAGCTTTTTCACCGTCCACAGTACTTTATGTTCCAGCTCGAGTGGTAAATGACATGCCTTTCCAAATACCAACGCATATGGGGACATGTCTATAGGTGTCTTATAGGCGGTCCTATAAACCCACAGTGCATCGCCCAACTTTGTTGCCCAATCTTTTCATGAAGGCTTCACCACCTTTTCTAGTATCAACTTGATCTCCCGGTTGGATACTTCAGCTTGACCATTTGTCTATGGATGGTATGCGGTGGCCACTTTATGGAGGATATTATATTTGCGCAGCAATTCTTTGAAAATCTGATTGACAAAGTGGGAGCCTTCATCACTTATGATGGCACATGGGATGCCAAAATGAGTGAATACATTTTTTCTTAAAAAATTTGGAGACTACTGCCGCATTGCTTACGGCGCATGCTACCACTTCTACCCACTTAGAAATGTAGTCGACGGCTAACAAAATATATTTGTGACCATTCGATGGTGGGAATGAACCCATGAAATCAATGCCCCAGACGTTGAACAATTCCAGTTCTAAAATGATGTTCATGGGCATCGCATGTTTCCATGAAATATTACCTGTGCGTTGGCACTGGGCACACTTCATCGCGTAGTCTCTTGCATCCTTAAATAGTGTTGGCCAATAATACCCACTTTGTAATATTTTCGCTGCTATCCATTGGCCTCCAGAGTGCCCTCCATATGGCGAGTCATAACATTGTGATAATATGCGTTGGTGAGCAGCATCCGGTACACATAGTCGCAGAATCTGGTCTGACCCCCTCTTATAAAGATTTGGCTCATCCCAAAAATAAGAACTGCATTCATTTCTGAGCCGCCTCTTTTGGTGGTCGGTATAATCTTCGGGAAATTGCTCGCAAACCAGATAATTTACCACGTTTGCGTACCATGGAAATTCTTCAATCTGAAATAGCTGCTCGTTTAGGAACGCTGCGCTCACCTCTAACTGATTGCGGTCAACTTCTAGATTTTCTAATCTGGATAAATGGTCTGCAACTTGGTTCTCTGTCCCTTTGCGATCAATTATTTCCATATCGAATTCCTGGAGGAGGAGAACCCATCTAATCAATCTCGGTTTCGCATCTTTCTTTGTCATCAAATATTTTATCGTCGAGTGGTCAGTGTGGATGAGTACTTTAGTTCCCAGCAAATAGGCTATGAATTTCTCCAACGCAAATATCACCATAAGTAATTCGTTTTCTATCGTGGTGTAGTTTGTTTGAGAAGGATTCAAGGTTTTACTTGCATATGCGATGGGATGTAGCATTGTTTTTCTCTTCTGCTCCAGCACTGCTCCCATCGCATAACCGCTTGCGTCGCACATTAATTCAAAGGGTAGTGTCCAGTTTGGTGAGATCAACACAGGTGCGTTCGTTAATGCGTTCTCCAAAATCATGAATGCGTTGAGATATTGGTCATCGAAGTCAAACTTTCTATTTGCCTCCATCAAAGCACTCAGTGGTTGTGCAATCTTTGAAAAGTCTTTGACAAAACGTCTATAAAATCCAGCATGTCCCAAGAAGCTCCTAATAGCCTTTACACTCGTTGGAGGTGGGAGCTTTTCAATCGCTTCAATTTTTTCCTTGTCCACCACCAACCCGTCCCTGGAGACCTTGTGCCCAAGCACAATGCCTTCCTTCACCATGAAATGGCATTTCTCCCAATTAAGCATGAGGTTCGTCTCCTCACATCTTTTCAATATCTTCTCCAAGTTGTTAAGGCAGACTTCGTATGTTTGCCCATACACAGAGAATTCGTCCATGAATATTTCTACAGACTCTTCGAGATATTTTGAAAAGATGGCCATCATACACCTTTGGAAAGTGCTCGACGCATTGTAGAGGCCAAACGGCATGTGTCGGAAAGCAAATGTTCCATATGGGCAGGTGAATGTGGTTGTTTTTTGATCTTCAGGAGCGATCATGATCTGGTTATAACCGGCATACCCATCCAAGAAGCAGTAGAAGTCATTTCCAGCTAGGCGATCCAGCATTTGGTCAATAAAAGGTAAAGGGAAATAACCCTTCTGGTAAAAGGAAATGATCCTTCTTTGTTTCCACATTTAATTTGCGGTAGTCCATGCAAATTTACCATCCGGTGATGGTCCTTTGCGGTATCAGTTCGTTATTTGCATTAGGGACTACTGTCATCCCTCATTTCTTCGGCACACATTGCATGGGGCTGACCCACGTGCGATCGGCTATTGGATACATGATGCCCGCGTCTAACCACTTGATTATCTTCTTCTTTACGACCTCCTTCATCGTAGGGTGGAGTCTGCGCTGATGTTCGATCGATCCTTTGTGATTCTCTTTGAGACAAATCCTATGCATACAATATGCAGGGCTAATTCCTCTAATGTCTGTGAGCGTCCAACCAATTGCTTTTACATACTTTCTCAGAATGCTCAGCAGTGCATTTTCTTGGTCTTCATTAAGTGCAGAGGAAATGATTACCGGTAGCTTTTCATTCTACCCCAGAAATGCATACTTCAGGTGGTTAGGAAGGGTCTTCAGCTCTATTGTTGGTGGTTGTTCTAAGGACTGTTTTGTTGTTTTTTTTTCTTCATTCACTATCGGCTTAACTTCTTGGGATGCGAACACCTCATCTTCTTTGGTTGTTTTTTATATGATCGCATTACATGCTACAATGGATACAACCACATACTCATCTTCATTTTCATCGTCAGGCTTCTCTTTGTCATTCAAACTTTGTTCATCGTCGAATTCATTATGGTCTTCTTCATCAGGATATTTCATGGCTCGGATAATGTCAAACCTGAGCTTCTATCCATTCACGCTCAGCGTGATCTCTTCTTTATGCACATCAATCTGGGTGTGACCGATTGATAAAAATGGTCATCCTAGGATGATAGGCACATCCTTGTCTGCTTCATAGTCCAGGATGATGAAGTCTGCTGGTAATATAAATTTATCTATTGTAACTAGAACATCTTTCACCTTCCTCTATGGATGCACAAGAGATCTATCCGCTAATTATAGAGTCACCATTGTGGGCGCAAGCTGCCCCACATTCAGCTGCTTGAAAATTGACATGGGCATCAGGTTAATGCTGGCCCCGAGATCGCATAACGCTTGACCGATGTATAACCCTCCTATAGAGCAAGGTATAGTGAAACTCCCAGGGTCGTGCATTTTTGGTGAGATGGTATATTTTGAACTCTGTATCAAAGCCACCGTTGCAGACTTACCAGTGCCTCTCTTCTTTGTCACTATATCCTTTAAAAACTTTGCATATGCGGGCATCTCCTCAATTGCTTCAGTGAACGGAATATTAATATGCAACTGTTTTAACATATTCATGAAGTGTGATACTGTACCTCATCATTTTTCTTTTTTTGAGTCTCTGTGGGAATGGTGGCAGCTGTATTCTTATGGTCCCCTATTCTTTCAGCTCCAAGGTGGACGCAATCTCTGGTTCCATCGCCTTTTTTTCTTCTGTTTCTCCTCGAGTCAATGCAATCTCTGGTTCTATCGCAATTGGAGCAGTCCGGCTAGGCTCCTTCTTCTCCCCTGCCATAGTCCTTCCACTCTGCTACGTCATGACTTGACATTGCTCTTTACCCGTACCCTCTGGGTTGCATGGGAGTTCCGTTGAACTCGCCAAGGCCCCTTGCAGTCTGTTCTTGAGTTCGTCTGCAATTTGGTCTATTTGAATTTCCAGGTTGCGGATAGACGTCGCTTGGTTTTAAAGCATTGTTTCATTTTTTTCAATATATTACTTCAACAAACTCTCCAAAGAGGAAAATTGTGGCGCCTATGAACTGGTGGCTTGATTATTCGCTTGACCGTTGGTTTGCAAGAAAAATCCAGGTGGCCCTTCTTTTTGCGCCACTAATTGAAAATTTTGCTGTTGATTTTTCCACGCAAAGTTGGGGTGGTTTCTCCACCCAGGGTTGTACATGTTAGAAAACGGATTATTCTTCACAAAATAGATTGATTGTGGGTTTCACAGGCATTCCTCCATTTGATGTCCTTCACCACAAGTAGTACAACTTGCGGTCGTCTGGTTGATTGCATTCATTTGCCCACTATGCGTTGCTGAGCTATTGATTGCGATTCCCTGTATCAGATTCATCATTGCAGCCATTTGACCCTGAAGGGCGATGGCACCATTGTTCACGTCACTGTCCTTGATTCTCAATCTTTGATCGCTTTCTCTCCAGTCTTCATGATTTTTAGAAATGCGATCAAGGATATTCTTGGCCTCATCATAAGTTTTATCCAGTAGACCTCCACCTACTGCCGCATTGGTAGCGGTCTGCGATGCAAGGTTTAATCTGTGATAAAAAATCTCCATCTGTAAGCAGTCTGGTAAGCCGTTATGCAGGCAATCTCTTACCAGCCTCTCAAACCTCGCCCATGCGTCGCTAAGCGATTCGTCCATATCCTATTCAAAATTGGTTATTAACTTCCTTCTTCTGGCATTCTCCGTCGGAGGGAAGTACTTCTTTCGTGTCTGGTCACACAACGAAAATGGAAACAAAGTTAGTTGAACCTCCTCAGTGGAGATGTTAGGGAACACAAAAGTGTTGCAGATCTCGATGAAACTCCAGAGGTGGGCATATGGGTCCTCGCCATGCCTACCACCAAACTGTCCGGCAGTTTGGCTCATCTGTAGCATCACCGGTTTCATTTCGAATCTCGATCTGTCAAGAGCGGGCCTCATGATTCCTGGGGAGAAATCGTAGAGGTTGGGCGACGCATAGTCCCGAATAGGCCTATGACGATCGTTCACCAATAGGATGGGATTCATGCGCCATTTCCTGGTTGTTCCGCCATGTTATCCTTCTCTTGTTGTTGTTGTTCGCGGCTGTCTCTCAATCTTCGTCGGAACGTTCTTTCAATCTCTGGGTCGTAATTCGCCAAGATTGAAAGCTGCAAAGAAAATCAGAAAATTACCGTTAGCACAATGTATTTCCAAAGTCCCCGGCAACGGCACCAAAAACTTGATGCGTGTAGTTATGCGATGAAATAATGGGAAAGAATGCGTTGATGGAAAATGCATTAAGCATGCAAGTTTTCTCAACAAGATCCAAGTATAAACCCTACTGAGTTTGCCTGGTAAGCCCAGGGTCAAACTCAGGGACTAAGAAAAACAATATGCAATGGTAATTTTTGGATCACTTTGCGATAACAAATAAATCAAGGAGTTGGTTGGTTTGTTGTTTACAGTATAAAATGTATGCGCCGGAGTTGAGAAAAGAGTTAATAATACGGAAGATACGATGAATATGCGGGGGAACGGGCTGAGAAGAGGGTTAGCTAACACTTCCTAGGATTGCGTTCATGTTATGCGATCATGCTACACACATACAATAGCAAATCATCTCTCAATGCAAATGCTATAGCTTCTAGCTTTAGAACGCATGCGATATATGCGATGATGTCTATAAGACTTACATCTAAGCCTCTATTCTTGTCTATGCAATGATGAATGACACACACATATACAAGGCGACCGTATATTACCATAACCTATCTCTAGGGTGCATGCGATGCATGTTGGCAAACAGAGCTTATCTTTAAGTCCCTATCTCTTGCTTATGCAGATCTAATCTTGCTCTCTCGAGTCTAAATTCTAACCTAGCTCACTCAAGTCTTAGGTTCTTTGTTTAGACTCTCTCTCGAGTAGATCTAAAGGGTGTTGAACGCAACATAAGACAAGATGATCGCATGCAATGAAGATCCTAGGTCATGTTAGCTAAGTACTTCTCAACCCATTCGATAGATTTAGCTACTCATGCGTGTTTTAAAGAGAGTGAACAAATGTAGATAAGCAAGTTCCATTTTATAAATATATAATCGTAGTACAGAATGACAATGCAGAATAAGAATAAAGAGCCTGGTAGCAATTTCTTGATTCCCAAGGTTTTTACAATGTTCTTCCCTACGCTGCTCAAAAGATAATCTTACTCTCGTAAGAGTCTGCCCTCTCTCTATTTTTCCACGCTCCTTGGCACTCTCTCAAGCTGATCAGGACGATCTTCCGGCGTCTCTTCCCTTCTCTCGCTTCCGCCTTCTAAGTACATGAAACTAAGAACAAGGCTACGTATCGTTTAAATGGTGAACTCTAAAAACTCGGCGACTGAATGAACTCTTCACTGAAGATCGCCTTCGGTATTTATAGATCTTCAGGGTGAAAAGCTTCTCTCATATGATTACACTGATATGATGGCATTAATTCTCTATCTGATGCGTCAAATAATTGTCACCAAAACGTTGAGTGTACTTGCTACAGTAGGTCGTTAACGGCTTGTCAACTTAATTCAGAATTGACCGTCATCAACTTTCTGTCCCATCATGATTTATTAAGCTTTCACCAAGATGCGCCGGCTCTATACGGCCATCTTTTTTAGCAGATATTTGCGAGCGCAAATGATCGCATAACCTTGCGGTCACAATCTCTTAATGTGCTTGGGCGATAATTTCTTCGGATCGAATTTCCGCCTTGCGTCTACGCATTTTTTGCACGAAAATACATAAGTTAGCTGTTTTAATGCGATGGACGCATGCGATCGCAATGTTGTGAACTTTAATGCTTTTGGACGCAATATTGTATATTTTTACCATCGTAATCCTGCATTGTTTTATAATTTTGCACTGTAATAACGTGCATTTCTACCCGTTATCATATAGTAATTTCAACGTATCGTTTACTTCCCACGCCAAAGCTAAATGATTGTTTAATGTTATCGTATAGCAAATTGAACGCATCATTTAGCTCTCGCATGTACACGATCGTCTAGCGTTCAACATCACAATGACCAACGACCATTGCTATACGATCGTCTAGCTTTTCTTCACATTGTGTAGCGTCTGGAGTTAGACGATCGTTTAGCAACTGAAACCACAGCGACGATAAGAACAAAGGTTGATTTTCTCTGGAACTACAACTCGGCCTCTTCGCTTGCTTCTTCGATGTACAGCTTAATTTCAACTCTAATGACTCTAAATAAATTACAGACTCTTAGGAACACATTAAAGCTCATCAAGTAAGAGCCAATTACAAATTTAAATGAGAAATTAAAGAGAATTAAAAAGCCAAAACTCATAAAACTAAATCAGTGCACCAGTTTCATATTCCTCAAATAAAACACCCACCAAACCAAAATTAAACCGAATTGAATGCTTATTTGATGCTTTGATACCAATTGTAGGATTGTATCAATTGCAGTGGAAGCACAAGGATCATCTAAGCACTCAAATTCACTAATTTTGGCATAATATAAAGCATGCTTCTACAGAAAAAAAGGGTTCAAGACATACCTCTTGTAGAACTTCTTCAAAGCTCCTTTTCCAGCTGCAATATTCTCCATATCTTGTTGTAGACCACCTTAAGATCCTCCCCACTATTTTCTTGGTGCTCTAGGTTGAGTTGTGGGACTCAAAACAAGCTTGAATCAACGGATGAAGGAGAAAAACTCACTGTTGCAACCTTGCTAAAGAACTATTCTTCAAACTGAATTTTCTCTCAAAATTCTGTAGATTGCATGCCCCATTTTCACTCCAATCTTTTCATTATATTGCAGATCAACATGCAAAGAGAAGAGTTGCATGAGTTGCAGCTCATGCTTGGAGAGGACAAGGCAAATGGTTGCTTCATGTGTGAGCTAGTTAAATGATGGATAATAGAAAAAACCATTTTTCCATTTAAGTGTTTTAGTTTTCCAATTTTTCAATTTTATCTAAAAATAAAATTTTGATTTAAAAAATCTATTTGATTTTAAAAATGAAAATTTAATTAATTTCATAAATTAATTCTTAAATAAAACTTAATTAATTTAATATTAAATATTAAATTAATTTTAACACATATCCATCTTTATATATTTAAATCATATTTAATTATATCTCATCTAATTACTAATCCCCTTAATTCTAATTTGAACGTTTCAAATTAACTTATCACGATATTCTAAAGCTAGTCCGTTACTAGCTAGTAGAGGGACCTCGGGGACCTACAGATCATAGGCTCCAACAATCCAAGATTAATTGGCTAAACTCATTAGACTAGATTAATCTCCATTCATTAACTAATGGGTCACTCCACTAAAACCCATAGTTGCACTCCCCTCACTGTAGATATATTATGTCCACATGATTTAACCATAATCAGCAAGTCGACCCTTCACAGGTTGTTCGTAATAACGGTTGGGTCAAATATTTGTTTTACCCCCGAGATTATGTCTTATTCCTCAAGTCCTTACTGATCCTCTAATGAACTACTGGTTTGTGATCCAATCACCAAACCAAACTCCCTCAGCCCAGTGAGAGGGTGGGGCCTATTGTTCAAGACCTGGATTCAGTACTTGAGAGAACAACCTTTCTTCTATCCTTAAATCGGGTATGTGTGAACTCCGTCTTACACCCTATGTCCCCAGCTATCTATTCGGTCTTACCCCTAAAATGGGAGTCTTATTGAGCCAGTATTGTTGAACAACCCTCAATTAGTTAGCTCAGGATTAAGATCAAGTTACCTAGGTCATCTAGGTAAAATAGTCAGTCTTAAACAGTAAACAACGTTATAAAGTAAGAGCGACTTATTTCTTGGTCCTGATTTTATGCAAACTCATTGCATAGAACGCCCCCACTCCTCATGTCATAACATGTACGAATTAGGATTACATTGTATGTAGCACTTTATAACTCTTTGTAACAACTATAGAGTAGGCCGCATCCAATGGTGTTACCAGAATAAGGTACCAACCTCATTCATGTACCATAGATCATTTTAATTATTTACTCAAACCCGGTCCACTCTTATGTCTTCACATAAAGTTCAAGTACTCATACAATAGTCATGGGTCTTAATTTATTGGATTTAGATTTTCATACAATTTATGAGATCAATAACAAGTATATTGATAATAGAAAATGGTTATCATTTTACAAACTGCGAGTTTTTAGGACATAAAACCCAACATCATATACCCCAAGTACCTCCCATTGAATGTTTTACCTAGGGATTCATTAACTTAGTAAATCTGACTACTGATTTTAACTAAGTGTGTGTTTAATTTGCTCAAAAACAACTCTTGCTTTTAATAATTAAACAAGCTTAATTCAAGTCTCATTAAACTCTTTAACAGACTTTCATCAAATTTGTATGCATGTAGCAAATCTATCTAATTCACCTTTCCATGTAGGTTCCCAGGTAGGGGTGTTTCGTTTCCGTCAACTTAAATACCCCAGCCTAGCCAGAACCCGCCTTAGACAAAAGGTCCTTAATAGATAGATTAGGTACGTATTTAATCTTTTATTAGTCAATTTAATCCTATTAAACCAAATTAAAAGATTAAACTTAGATATTTAAGCTCATTATCCAACAAGTTTGCATGCATGTCTTTCTTATTGATTTTAGTTCTAATTTCATTAATTATAACTCTTACAAAAAAATGAAACAACTAAAACTAACCATATTGCTAAGCTAGACTAGGTATTTATAACTTTTATAAATTAACCTAAGTGTCATGCTTCATGCAATGTTCATTCATTACTATATATAGCTCTTATATAACTTGCATTGAACTAAGCATACTTGCTTCCATACACCCTTATTATACTATAACACTTACAATATAAGGATGATGCATGGATATGCTTAATGCATGCATATATTATAAGTCTTATATATTATATGATGCATGAGCATGCTTTAATGTAATTTAATCATGAAAACTATTATATTATAACTCTTATAATATAAAGATGATACATGAAAAAAATGCATAACCTATGGTGGGTTTTAAAACTATATGGCATACATTATGGCATATAATTAAACATACATCACATGTACATTCATTAAAAAAAATTGATGGACCGGGATAATTGGCCTAAAAAACCATAAATAAAAGCTATCTATTACATAAACCATCGAGTCAGCCGGTTCAAACAGATGAATCGAGTCTTGAACCGCCCGGGCGAAGCCTCGTTCCTTGATTATACAGTAGCTTCTTGTGATCATCGAGTAACGCAAATCAAGTATAGATTATTGTGTAGCATGGATCGAGTGCCTTTAGACTATGCGATGAAGCATGAAGGTCAAGCGATCTTGCAGTGCATATTGAGTAACACATGCCTAAACGATAGAGTAGACGACTACTATGCGATGAAGCATGATCATCTAAACGATCAAGGAGCAAGCATCGAGTATCTCATATCGAGGGTCGAGTAGCCAGTGACGATGCGATGACCATGTTGGCCTGCTCGATCATTTAGTGCACGAGCCTACCATGCGTCGAGTATCACATACTCAACGATCATTTACCTCAACGTCCATGCAATTAAGTAGCCAATGCAACACCATCGAGTAAACTCTTTACTCGATCACGCAACATCAACCATGCAATCGTTTAGCAAATGCTACACGATCGAGTAGAACTTTTCTACACGATCGCATAGCCAAATCTAAACGACCATTTAGCTTGGGCTACATGATGCGGCCAACCTTTGGTCTTCCTCCTCGAAGTGAACAGCATCTCCACGTGTTGAAGCTTCATCATGAACGACTCAAAAAGAAAACTAAAACTTGAATACAGACTCGATAGCAAGTTAATTATGCCCAAAAATGTAGAGGCCCTTACAAATTAACTTTGAAATGTAAAATAAAGCATAAACAGAAGCAATTATCCCGTAAACATCCATCAATTTACATCCACAACTACATCTAACACTTAAACGCACTGTAGAAACATAAAACCCACCAAGACTTCAAATGTAGTTCAATACATCAATAGAATTTGGAATATCATAACAACCTGGCTCTAATACCAATTGAAGGAACTCTAAATCTAGAGAACCAATGAGCAGAAGCAAATCGTTCCAAATCTCATTATGAAAGAACAAGAACATTTATAATCAAACAGAATAGTTATGCATTAAGGATAAAATTACAGCATGCTTCTAAAGAACAAACAATGGATCGAGTAAACATACCTTTGAAGAATTCTTTCTTCTTGTATTTCCTCGCTCCAACACCAACGCATCCAACAACATGAACGCAACGATCAAATCCAGTAAACAACACGAACTGGCTAATACTCAATCACAATCGAGTAAAACTCGATCCTCAACCCTCGAACGGAAACTCGACACTACCATGAGGCTACCTTGGTATTCTCGATATGAGAATCCAAGAGGTGTGGGCTCTATATGGATTTGGTAGAGCGAAGGAGGAACTGGACGATCGAGTAAGTGGGAGAAGGAAGAAACCTATCGTATAGGCTTGTGTACTCAATCGTTTATCAAGTGAGTAACTATCACATAGAATACTTGATCTATACTTTTCTCTCTCGACAAATTATCGTATAACTTTATCCTTTTTTGTGCTTAATGACAAAAATGAAAACTATTTTCACTTTATCCATTTGGTTTCCATAAATAGACTAAAACCACTCACTAAGGTGGTTATTTGGAGAAAAACTAACAACAATTATCTCATAATTAATTTGTTATAAATAAATATAATAATGTATTTATCATATTATTCATAACCTATAGTTTTAATATTACATCATATGTAACATATAAACCATAGTTCATTTTCTCTTTTATGGTATTTAATATAAATCATATTTATATTAATTCCTCCAATAAAAAATAATAATGTATCAAATATATTAAATCAATTATATCATATATAATTGAACTAATTTAATTATATCATATATAATCAAATTCCCTCTTGTTAATTTGAACACTTCAAGCTAACCCAAAAACTGATTATCAACATGAATCCATTGAGCTACCAAGGGGACCTTATGGACTTGTAGCTTGAAGCTCCAACGGTATGTGAATAACTGACTAAACTCTTTAATCACAATATCCACCATCCGTTAACTACCAGGCACTCCACTAAAGACCGAAAACTATACTCTTCACACTACAGATATATTTCTGTGTCCATTGAATATAACAAATCAACAATACGATGACCCTTCACAAATTGCTCGTAAGCACAGCTAGACTAATTTACCGTTTTGCCTCCATAGTTACATCTAACTCCTTAAGTACCACTGATTTCTTTAATGAACAATTCATCATAGTTCCACTATGACTAAACTCTTCTCGGGCCAAGAGAAGGTATGGTGCCACATTGTTCAAGCCCTAGAATGAGCCCTTAAAGGAGAAATTTTATCTACTTACGTTTACTTCGAGGAAGAAGTGAATTTCGTCTTGTGTAGCTGAGTTCTCAGCTCCCTAATCAAACGAATCCCCAAAGTGGTAGGTTTGAGTTGGCGATCTAGCCACTCGCACCCATGAAAATCAAAGGACTGCCCTCATAGGCAAGAGTTCACAACTCATTGAGGATTAAGGTCATGTTACTTATGGTCATCTTAGTGAAATGAAAGTCTCTGTCATGAATGGTGTTATATAATGAGACTTACATTTTGTGGTCTGGTCTTATACAAACTCCTTTGTATAGAGTATCTCCACTCGCATATCTAATACACGAATGATCAGAATCAGACCATTTGTAGCACTTTACAACACTTGTAACACCTAGAAAGCAGGCCACACTCGTAGTGTCACTAGGATATGGTTTTCCTCCTATATCCATAAACTACAGACCACTTAGGTTATCACTTTAAGCACGATCCACTTGTATGTCTCTACATACATGTTTAAAAAACAAAAATAGCCAGGGATCTTAGTTTATTAGTTTGTGGTTAATGTAACTAAAATATCTCATATTTTATAGACTGAAGTGAATAAAAAATCTTATATTATATATCACAAAAACTATTTGTTCATACAAGAGTTTACAAACTACAGAACCCTACGAGATTTAGGGTATCAACCCCAAAATTCAGCATGGCAACAGGCAAGAAAGTCTCTTCATAGTTGACTTTCTCTACCTGGGTATAACCATTTGCCACCAGTCTAGCCTTGAAGGTTTGCACCTTCCCATCAGCATCCCATTTCCTCTTGTAGATCCATTTACAACATATAGGTTTATCTACAAGATCCCAAACTGAATTGAAGTACATAGACTCTATTTCGAGATCCATGGCTTTATCCATTCATCTCTATCAACATCCTTCATTGCTTTCTTGTAAGACAATTGATCCTCAATCTCGCCATCAGCTACCATATCTAGGATTTCAGTTAAACCCATATAGTGAATAGGTGGGTTTGCAAACCTCCCACTACATCGAGGTTCCCTCAACACTTGAGGTGGATTTGACCTACCAGATGAACCTACTTCAACAACTCTTGTTGATGTACCAAGCTCTTCAACAACTCTTGGTGAAGATTCAGTAGTTTCTTTTGCTTCTAGTTTGTGCTCCCTTATATGGTCCTCCTCAATAAAAGTATCATTTGTCGATATAAGTACTTTGTTTTCTTTAGGATCATAGAAATAACCACCTCTCGTTCACTTGGGGTAGCCTACAAATAGGCATAACCTTGAACGTGGTTCTAATTTCTTAGGGTTGGCCTCAAGCACATGTGTTGAGCAACCCCAGATTCTGAAATGATGTAAACTAGCTTTACGACAATTTCATAACTCTATAGATGTTTTGGCAACACTCTTAGAGGGAACGCAACTTAGGATATAAGCTGTAGACTCCACTGCATAACCTCAAAACAAGTCAGGTAAGGAAGCGTAACTTATCATAGACTGAAGCATGTCCAAAAGGGTTCGATTTCTCCTCTCTTATACACCATTCAGCCGAGGTGTACCAGGTGCTAAGAGTTGGGATTCTATTCCATGTTCTATCAAATAGTTCTAGAAATTCAGATAAAAAAAACTCTCCACCTCGATCAGATCGAAGTGTTTTAATAGATCTATTTAATGCATTTTCAACTTCAGCCTTGAATTCTTTGAACTTTTCAAAAGACTCAGACTTCTGTTGCATTAAATAAACGTACCCATACCTTGAATAATCATCAATGAAAGTGATGAAATATTCATAACTTCCCCAGGCTCTTACATTCATCGGACCACAAAGGTCTAAATGCACTAGATCTAGAGATTCTTTTGCCCTATGACCTTTTCCAGTAAAAGGCTTTTGAGTCATTTTTCCTTCAAGGCATGACTCACACATGGGTAAAGAATTTTCTTCTAACTCGCTTAGAAGTCCATGCTTCACCAACCTCTCAATCATATTGAGATTAATGTGTCCTAATCTTAGGTGTCAAAGATGGGCATTTTCTTTAGGTGATCTTAGGTCTATTTGGGATTGGTGTCCTAATTCTTCTAGAGTCTCGTTGTTTGTAATGATATACATTGTTTAATGAATAAAATATTTTTTATTTCATTCTGGCATTTACTCATATCCAATAAACAAATCTCCTTGGTTATCTTATGTAAACTTAAGCATGTATATGTGATACACAAGTGGATCATGACTTAAGTGATAACCTAAATAGGTCTATAGTATAATGATTAAGGTGGGATACCTAATCCTGGTGACACTGTGGATACAACCTGTTTTCAAGAGGTTTGCAAGTGTTGTAAACTACTACAAATGGTAGATCCTGACCATTCATGTGGAGACGTGCGAGCGGGGGTGTCCTATAGAAAGAGTTTCTATGAGACCCAGACCACGAGATGACTAGACTCTGTATACAACGTCGTTGATAATGGAGACTTACGTCTCACTTAAACTACCATAGGTAACACGACCTTTATCCTGAGTGTTTTGGGAACTCCTGCCTTTGAGGGCGGTCCTTTGATTAGTATGGGTGAGAGTGGCCCGATTGCCAACTCAACATGCCTACCTTTTTGGGGACTTGTCTGATCTAGGAGCTGGGAACTCAATCCACAATATGGAATTCACTCCTTTCCCAAAGCAGGGATAAGTAGAGAGATTGCTTCCTTAAGGGCTGATTTTGGGGCTTAAACATAGTAGCCACAGCTTCTCTTTGAAAGAGAGGACTCAGTCATAGTAGGACTATGACTTATGTTCATTAGAGGAACCAGTGGTACTTAAGGAGTTAGATGTAACTACAGGGGCATAACGGTTATTGGCCGAGTTGTACTTACGAACGATTTGTGAAAGGTTGTCGCACTGCTGATTAGTTAAGATAGACACATAATATATCTGTGGTAAGAAGAGTTCAGCTATCGGTCTTTAGTAGAGTGCCTGGCAGTTAACGGATGGTGGATCTTGTGATTAAAGAGTTTAGTCAGTTATTCATGTACCGTTGTAGCTTCGAGCTACAGGTCCATAAGGTCCCTTTGGTAGCTCAATGGATTCAGTTGAGGATCAGTTCTTGGTGTTGATTTGAAATGTTCAAATTGACTAGAGGTATTTTGATTATATATGATATGATTGATGTATGAAATACATTTAGTGAAGGATTAATGTAAATGAGATTTACATTAAGTGCCATCAAATAGAAAAAGAGCTATGGTTTATATGTTTCATGAGACGAAATATTAAAACTAGAGGTTATAAATATAGTATGATAAGTTGGTTAATCATTTATATTTATAATAATATTAATTATTGGATATTTAAATCTTTTTCTCTAATAACCAATTGAGTGGGAGGTTATTGGTGGTTCATGGTAACCGTAAGATAAAAGGAAAATTTGTTTTCCTAATTTTAGTAAGTTTTTGAAAAAATTGATATTGAGATTTTCTCTTTCGGAAAAAGAATCTCACGGAAGTTGTCAAGTAAATAGGATTTACTAAGCAACAGCTTAACTAAGGTAAACGATCACGTAGTGTTTTGTAAGCAACAGACAGGAACTAAGCGATGAGCTAAACGATTGTGTGAACCCCGAATCCTAATTTCTCTGCTTGAGTATGTTCCCTACTAAGACTAGTGTGATAAGTAGGTTGATGTGGAAACTAGTGTGGAATGGTAGAGGAAAAAGTGGAGATTTGAAGAAAAGAGAAAATTTGGAAGTTTAACTTTTGGGAAAAATTTGGAATTTTGGCTAACTATAGAATTTTGTGTGTAGCATTGGAAGAGTGGTTGGTGAAGGCATGCAGCTGAAGAAGGAAAAAGGAGATGATGCGTTGGAAGGCACACGAGTAGGCGAGGCATGCATGGAAAGGCAGCCCATGCGTCGAGCAGCCTCGGCCAGCGCCCATGCCATGCATCGAGCAGCCTCAGCCAGACGCCCTGCCCATGCATCGAGTAGTCTCGACCGGACGCCCTGTCAATACGTCGAGCAGGCACACCTATGCATTGAGTGCCCTGCCGAGTAGCCATGCCATGCGTCGAGGTGCCCTGCCAAGCGGTCGAGCGAGCGAGCGATGGCCAACATACACCGCACGCCTATGCGTCGAAGCAGCATGCCTATGCGCCAAAGCACCCAGCCAAGCATCAAGGCACCGCACGTAGCCCATGCAGCCAAGCATACCCAATGCGTCGAGCGGCCAACGCGCCCATGCGTCGAGCAACCAGCTTATACAGCGCATCTATGCGTTGGTGGCCAGCACCATGCGCCCATGCCAAGCAAGCCGTGCGATGCTATCTAGTGAGCCATGCATCGAGGATGGACGGTCACCCTATGCGTTGGTGATGGTTAGCTTCTTGCGATGGCTAAGTTGAATTGTAATGAGAGTGAATTGGCTTGCTATGCGTTGATTATAGGCTATGCATTGAGTATGGATTATGTGTTGAACATCCGAGAGTTGGACGCATACAAAGGATGAGATCAACAGAAGAATATCATCAAAACCATGTGTCTTCTTGGGAGGAAAGCCTTAAGCCTTAAGGATTTGAGGTGATGCATTAGATTGGAGGCTCATGCGTTGGCAACGTGGGAGGAAGACACTTAACTTGCGATGATCACAGCATTGCGTTGATGAGGTGAGAATGAGACACTTGGCCATGCATCCAAGTAAGTGGTGTCAACTCTGGAGAACGTTTAACGCCTATAAATAGGGCCAAAAGACTTCATTTTTAGATCATAATTAAAATATATCGTTAAAAGAGTGGGAAAGTTGAGCAAACCTTGCGTTGGAGCCAAAGTCCATGCGTTGGTCATAGAATTTCGAAGAGGACGCATTGGATAGTGAGGTCTAAGAAGGATGCATCAATTTAGGACGAGGAGTTCTCCCAATTTACTCATGCATTTGGAGTGATTTCAAAGCCACCTGAAATCTCTGAGATTCTAGTTTTCAGATTAGGGCTGCCGTAGGAAAATCTCGAAGGGATCGGGCTGGAAACTGAGAAGAAGATAAAAGGGTCAGGCTGTCGTATCAGTTTAGGCCAGTTTTGAAGATTCTATGATTTCGGCCAAACCAGAAAGAGTTGTAAGCTAAAATTTTAGGGTAAGCTTACTGAGACATTTTAAAACATGTTTTTAGAAGGAAGTATCTCCAAATAAGATTTAGAACTATGAGTAGTCTAAGCTAGAAATTGAATCTGGATTCTAGGGGTGAAAAGGGAGCCCGAGGTAGAAAAGGGAGCTACTAGAGTGAAAAGCTCCTAAGCAATCAAGGTGAGTGGCTAAAACGTTTTGAATAAAACACTTGCTTAAAATTTTTGTTTACAACGTGTTATAGAAAGCATGTTTTAAAGAAGATTATTCTCATGTCAGCTAGTTTTACAAAGTGATTTCCAAGCAAACCATGAGTTATATTTTAAAAGCATGCATGTGTGAGAAATTGTTGAAAAACGATTTATATGTGTTAAATATACTCAGCATGTGTTAGTACCTTTAAAGCCATGTTTTTATATGTGTTATAATTTACATGCTTTAAAGAGAGAAAGTCATTTATGACTAGTTTTACTTAAAACACGGTATCGAAGGACATTTGAGAAGGTATCCGCCCAACTAGATACCGAAGGACTTTGAGAAGGTATCTATTGGTACTGAAGGACGTTTGAGAAGGTACCAAACCAACCAGATACTGAAGAACGTTATCTTCAACTGAGAAACGGTTTTATTGTTTTATGATTAAAATAGCTTTATATGTTTCATGCTTGGAAAATTTTTATACTGAAAGCTTATATTTCAGTTAAACTCTTTATTGAGATTTTTCATGAGAATCAATTATCTTTCTTAAGTCACTTACTGGGTGCAAGCTCACCCCATTTTCAAATGTTTTCCTTCCCCCTCCCCCCCCAAGGTAGCGGTCAAATCCTCTGAAGATAGCTTTGCATATGCTCTACCACTAAAGGATAAAGACACTTGTAACCCATCTGTTTAGGTGGTTACTGTTAATATTGTACACATGTTACTGTTGTTCATATAAGGACTAGAGTTTTTGGGTTTTGGGACTTGTAAGTCTAGTGTTGTAATGACTTTAAATATGTTATGTTTCTAAATTAATAAATTTTTGGCCTAAAGACATTCCGCTGTATATAAGTTATATTTTGGTATCAGAGTTATTCCGCAAGAGTTATTAGGTAGTAAATGTCAGGCAAAGGGTTGATAACTGCTGCAGTCACGCCCTTCTCTAGGCTAAGAGGGTAGTCTGGGGCGGGGTGTGACAGATTGGGCATCGACCTATACGATAGGTTTAGCCTTCTCCCACTGGCTCAATCATTTACATGATTGTTGTTTCCTCTCTCTTCTGCCTCAATCCAAGTCCACACAAAGCCCACCTTCTGGATTCTCACACCGAGAATACCAAGGTAGCCTTCTTGGTGGTGTCATACTCAACTCGACACTGTCAAGGTTTTGAGGAGGCCGTTTATGCTATTGAGGTGTTTGTGATCGAGGTGATCGTTGAGTTCGAGCGCGCGGTGTTCATACGATGTAGCGTTCGTGTTGTTTGAGCGTTCGAGGTTGCTATGTTCGAGTGTTCGTGATCAAGGAGCATTGGCAATGAGTCAACCAACGTGCGTAGAGTTTCTCCTTGATTATTTGTATTATCATGCTGTAATTTCTGTACTGAATACATAACTGTATGTTTCTGTTTTGACTGTAATTGTAATGTTCATACATGATTGTAATTTAGAATGATCTTTTCCGTTGCTCATGGAAATCCTCGTGATCGATTTCCTTCAATTGGTATCAGAGCCAGATTATAAACTTCATTTTACAAATTACAAGTCTGTTTTGAACTTCATTTCACAGTCTCGGTGGGTTTCTACATTTGTATTTAATTGTTAAGTGCATTTGTGGATGAGGTTGATGAATGTTTCAGGTTTAATTGCCTTTAGTTAAAGATTTCTTTAAATTACAAAGTGTTAATTTGTAAGGGCCCCTATGTTTTCTAGCGTAATTAACTTGCAATCGAGTCTGTAATTCAAAGAGTTTGGGTTAGTCGAGTCATTCATGATGAAGTTTCGAAGCATGAAGATGCGGTTCTCAATGAAGAAGAAGACCAAGTGTTGGTCGTATCGTGTAGCCTAAGGTAAACGATCGTTAGGTTTAAACTAAGTGATCATGTAGATTTTTCTATACAATCGTTTAGTATTTACTAAACGATCATTTAGCTAATGCTAAGCGATGAGGTAAATCGTTTACTCTATCGCGTAGCATTGGTTGCCCGATCGCGTAGGCGCTGGAGGTAGACGATAGTAGTGGGAGCATGCAATGCTCATTGTTTAGTAAAAGGCGCGCGCTAGACGATCATGTAGTTAGCAAGCCTCATCACTTAGTTACTACCTACAAAATCGCGCGTATATGATATGAAGGCACTAGCTAAGCAACTGCTTAGGCAATGGTGCTTTGCGGCATCGTAGTCATTTAAACGATCGCAAAAGGCGGGCGTTGTGCGGAGCGCGCTAAGCAATCGCGTACCTCAAGCTTTATCTCTTAGTAAAAGGTACACGATCGTGTAGTATTTGCTAAACGATCGTTTAGCTCTGGGAGCGTTGGTAAGCAATAGAACAAAGCGTTTGTTTTATCGTGTAGACAATCGCATGGAGTTTAGTACACGATGGTTGGAGATGTGATGCTTTGCCCGAGTGGTTCAAGACCCAGTTCACCTGTTTGAACCGGAGACTCCTTGTCTTTGTAATAGTTAGCTTTAATTTTGTGCTTTAAGGCAATTTCACCCAGTTCATCAACATTTGTTTCTTATACATGTGATGTATCGTGCTTATATGCCAAAGTGTTTGACATATAATTTAAAACCCACCTTAGGTTGTGTAATTATTCATGCATCATGTATTATAAATGTTATAATCGAGCATGAAGAAATTACTTGAAAGCATGTGCATGCATCATGAAATATAAGAGTTATATTTTGCATACAATTAGCATTATCATGCATCATCCTTTTATTATAAGTGTTATAGTCTAAGGGTGAATGGAAGCATATTTTTGTTGTTTCATTATTGTTTTGTATAAGTGTTTTATAAAAGAAGTAGCAATGAATGGACACTGCGTTGAGCATGATACTTAGGTTGTTTATAAGTGTTATGAATGCCTTGCATGTGTTAACTTAGCATTGTGGTTTTGGTTTCCATTTATAAGTGTTATAAAAGAAATTAGACCTAAAATCAATAAGAAAGAGTTGCATGCGGACTTAGGGTGAGCTCAAGTTTTTTAAAAGGGTTTTAAAATTGGATTGAGATAGACCTAAGTTCAAATGGTTCTAAAGAGTTTAGTAACCTAGATTAATCTTTTAAAATCAGTTTAATAGGATTAAATTGGTTGGCATAAAAGATTAAAATTGTCGTAAATCTATCTATAAGGGACCTTTTGTCTAAGGTAGCTTCTGGCTAGGCTGGGGTTCTTAAGTTGACGGAAACGTAATACCCCTACCTGGGAACCTACCTGAAAAGGTGAATTAGATAGATTTTCAATAAGCATGCGAAAATTTGGTCAAAGGCTCCATTAAAGAGTTTAATGGATGATGATCAAAAGTTGTTTAACTATCCAAGGTAAAAGTTACTCTTGGGAAAACCTAAAAGTCACTTAGTTAAAATCATTAGTTGTGTTATTTCTAAGTAAGTCAAACCCTAGGTTATAAAATACTCAGTGGGAGGATGAGATGTATCTGATATGTTTATGATTCCACTCATGTTTCTCCCTGTATGTTCACACCGTGAGATTCATGCTTGGCCTCGTGGTGCCCTGGGAGCATCCCTCTTTGGATGGTGTTTACATGAGTCAATATCAAAGTGCGGAGAGAGTGTTTATTAGGTGAAGGGTGTGTGTCAACATGTCCTATGGTCTCTATCATTGGTTCACACTGTGAGATCATTCTATACTCCCTCATGGCACCCTAGAAGCGTTCCCCTTCGGATGGGTTTTGTGCAGTTGGTCAAGATCAAGGTGAACTCCAGAAATGGATAGGGTCGCTTTAGGTTTTACCCCAATCGGATTTTTCCCTTTGGATTGGCTTTTTGGGGTGGACCTCTAGGGCCTCAAATGGCGGGTCACACTTATGGGAGATTGTTAAGTATGTTAATGATCTCTTGGCCAAATCAAGATGGCTAGTCATTATAGGAGCAAGAGTTGTTCTGGTATGAATGACTAGTTGAGAACTTCTTAATTCAGAAGAGGGATAATTGACCTCCCTTCGGCGGCTTTTGTCCTAAACCTTTGAAGCGCCATTGCGAAACTAGATGTCACACGGGGTTCATATTAGTTTTGTTAAAACCTTATTGGATGTTGTTTTGTTTTACAACGGGTATTTGCTTAAAAACCTAACGTAGGTCAATGTGTTTTTCTTTTCAGCAACTCGTTAGTATTTCCATTTAGTGCTTTTAATATGACCGACTACTTACACTGGAAAGAATCGTGTGAAACGTATTTCGTGGAAAACGACCTCAATCCTACTACTTCTAAAAGAGGAAACAAGACAGTAAATTTGATTCATTGGTCTTTGAGACGTGTTTGGTAGAGAATGATGATTTTGTCTGAATTCTTAATTCGGGTGCTACCAATCATGCCAGTTCCTCTTACCAAGGATTTAGTTCCTGAAAAACGTTGCCACAGGGAGAGATGACTCTTTGAGTCAGTACTGGTGAGTGTGTTTCAACTGTTGTTGTAGGTAGCCTGAAATTATTTATTGACAAGAAACGTTATCTGTTACTGGATAATGTTTTTGTAGTTCTTCATATTAAAAGGAACTTAATCTTGGTTTCTTGTCTCATTGAACAAGGCTATATCGTCTCCTTTTCTGAGAATAAAGTGTTTATTTTCAAGAATGGAATGGAGATTGGTTATGTTTCAATGGAAAGTAACTTATACGTACTAAGGCCATTAGTCATAAAAGCCTTGTTTAACACTGAAATGTTTAGTACGGCAACAATGGCTAAAAGACCAAAGGTTTCTCCTAAGGAAAACGCCCATCTTTGGCATCTAAGGTTAGGTCACGTCAACCTCAACAAGATTGAGAAGTTCGTGAAAAGTGGACTTCTAAAGAGTTTAAAAGAAAACTCCTTGCCGATATGTGAATCATGCCTCGAAGGCAAGATGACCAAACGACCTTTTACTGGAAAAGGTTACAGAGGCAAGGAAGCCTTGGAGCTTGTACAATCAGACCTCTGTGGTCCGATGAATGTTAGAGCTCGGGGTGGGTATGAATATTTCATCTCTTTCATAGATGATTATTCAAGGTTTGGGTATCTTTACCTAATGCAACGTAAGTCTGAAGCCCTTGTCAAGGAGTATAAGGCTGAAGTTGAAAACTTGTTAGGTAAGAAGATAAAAACACTACGACCTGATCGTGGTGGAGTGTATATGAACCTCCAATTCCAGAACTATATGATAGAACATGGGATTGCATTCCAACTCTCGGCCTCTGGTACACCTCAGCAGAATGGTGTATTTGAAAGAAGAAACAGAACCTTGTTGGACATGGTTCGGTCTATGATAAGTTATGTTCATCTTCTAAACTCGTTTTAGGGTTTTGCTGTGAAGACTACGTGTTATATCTTGAACAACGTTCCCTAGAGAAGTGTTTCTGAAACATGTTTTGAGTTATGGAGAGGCCGTAAAGGTAGTTTATGCCACTTCATGTTTTGGGGTTGTCTAACACATGTGCTAGTGACTAACCTAAAGAAGTTGGAATCGCGTTCGAAGGTTTGCCTCTTTGTAGGCTACCTTAAGGAAACGAGAGGTGGATACTTCTATGATCCGAGTGAGAACAAAGTGTTTGTTTCTACAAATGTTATCTTCTTGAAAGAAGACCACATGAGGGATCATAAGTCACGAAGTAAGCTCGTTTTACGTAAGATCTCTAGTGAGACTGAGACTGCTGAAGATTCAACAAAAGTTGTTGAACAGGCCGACAGATCAACAAAAGTTGTTGAGGTCGAAACGTCTAGTCAACCAGCTCAAGAGTTGAGACTGCCTCGACGTAGTGGGAGGGTTATGAACCCACTAAATCGCTACATGGGTTTGATTGAAGCCCAAAACGTCATTACGAATGATGGGGTCGAGGATCCGTTGCCTTTTAAGAAAGCAATGGAGGATGTTGACAAAGATGAATGGGTTAAAACCATGAACCAGGAAATGGAGTCCATGTACTTCTATAACGTCTGGGAGCTTGTTGATCCACCTGATGGGCTAAGACCTATTGGGTGTAAGTGGATCTATAAGCGAAAGAGAGGTGTAGATGGAAAGGTGCAAACCTTTAAGGCTAGACTCGTGGCAAAGGGTTATACCCAGGTCGAGGGAGTTTACTATGAGGAAACTTTCTCACCTGATGTCATGCTCAAGTCTATCCGGATTCTTCTGTCCATAACCACATTTTATGATTATGAAATATGGCAAATGGATGTCAAGACTGCCTTTCTTAATGATAATATTAAGGAGACCATCTATATGACTCAATTAGAGGGGTTCATAGTTCCAGATTAAGAGCAAAGAGTTTGAAAACTTAATAGGCCCATTTATGGGCTCAAACAAGCATCTAGATCTTGGAACATCATATTTAACACTGTAGTCAAGTTGTTTGACTTTGATCAAAATGTTGATGAGCCTTGTGTATACAAGAAAATCATCAACAGCTTAGTAGATTTCCTGGTACTGTATGTGGATGATATCCTACTCATTAGGAATGATGTAGGGTATCTGACTGACATTAAGAAATGGCTAGCTGCCCAGTTCCAAATGAAAGATTTGGGTAAGGCACAGTACGTTCTAGGGATCCGGATTATTCGGGATCGTAAGAACAAACGGCTAGCCCTGTTTCAGTCATCGTACATCAATCAAATGTTGATCAAGTACAAGAAGCAGAATTCCAAGAGGGTTTGTTACCCTTCAGGCATGGAATCGTTTTGTCTAAGGATCAATGTCCTAAGACACCTCAAGAGGTTGAGAAAATGAGACGGATTCCCTATGCTTCTGTTGTAGGAAGCTTGATGTATGCAATGTTGTGTACCAGACCCGAAATTTGCTATGCAGTAGGGATTGTCAGTCAGTATCAATCCAATCCTGGATTTGATCACTAGACGGCGGTCAAGACGATCCTCAAGTATCTTCGGAGAATGAGGGACTACATGCTCGTGTATGGAGATAAGTATCTTTGGAGAACGAGGGATTGGTGTCCTAATTCTCCCAAAGTCTCGTTGTTTGTAATGATACACATTGTTTGATGAATAAAATAATTGTTATTTCATTCTAGCATTTACTCATATCCAATAAACAAAGCTCCTTGGTTATCTTATGTAAACTTAAGCATGTATATGTGATATACAAGTGGATCATGACTTAAGTGATAACCTAAATAGGTCTATAGTATAAGGATTAAGGTGGGATACCTCATCCTGGTGACACTATGGATACGGCCTGCTTTGTAGAGGTTTGCAAGTGTTATAAACTACTACAGATGGTAGATCCTAACCATTCATGTGGAGACGTGCAAGCGGGGGTATCCTATATAAGGAGTTTGTATAAGACCCAGACCACGAGATGACTAGACTCTGTATATAACATCGTTGATACTAGAGACTTACATCTCACCTAAACGACCATAGGTGACACGATCTTAATCCTGAGTGTTTTGGGAACTCCTGCCTTTGAGGGTAGTCCTTTGATTAGTATGGGTGAGAGTGGCCAGATTACTAACTCAACATGCCTACCTTTTTGGGGACTTGTCTGATCTGGGAGTTGAGAATTCAATGCACAAGATGGAATTCACTCCTTTCTCAAAGTAGGGATAAGTAGAGAGATTGCTCCCTTAAGGGCTGATTTCAGGGCTTGAACATAGAGGCCACAACTTCTCTTTGGAAGAGAGGATTCAGTCATAGTAGGACTATGACTTACGTTCATTAGAGGAACCAATGGTACTTAAGGAGTTAGATGTAACTACAGGGGTATAACGGTTATTGGCTGAGCTGTACTTATGAGCGATCTGTGAAGGGTTGTCACACTGTTGATTAGTTAAGATGGACACATAATATATCTGTGGTAAGAAGAGTTCAGTTGTCTGTCTTTAGTGGAGTGTCTCGCAGTTAATGGATGGTGGATCCCGTGACTAAAGAGTTTAGTCAGTTATTCACGTACCGTTAGAGCTTTGAGCTACAGATCCATAAGGTCCCCTTGGTAGCTCAATGGATAATTAAATCTTTTTCTCTAATAACCAATTGAGTGGGAGGTTATTGGTGGTTCATGGTAACTGTAAGATAAAAGGAAAAATTTTTTTCCTAATTTTAGTAAGTTTTTGAAAAAATTGATTTTGAGATTTTCTCTTTCGGAAAAAGAATCTCACGGAAGTTGTCAAGTAAATAGGATTTACTAAGCGACAGCTTAACTAAGGTAAACGATCGTGTAGTGTTTTGTAAGCAACAAACACGGAACTAAGCGATGAGCTAAACGATCTTTTAGCTTTTGCTAAACGATCGCTTAGCTTTTGCTAAACGATTGGGCATCAATCTATACGATAGGTTCAGTCTTCTCCCATTTGCTCAATTGTTTACACGATTGTTGTTCCCTCCATCTTCTACCTCAATCCAAGTCCACACAGAGCCCACCCTCTGGATTCTCACATCGAGAATACCAAGGTAGCCTTCTTGGTGGTGTCATACTCAACACGACACCGTCGAGGTTTTGTGGAGGTCGTTCATGCTGTTGGGGTGTTCGTGATCGAGGCGATCACTGAGTTCGAGTGCGCGGTGTTCGTGCGGTGTAGTGGTCGTGTTGTTTGAGCATTCGAAGTTGCTATGTTCGAGCGTTCGTGATCAAGAAGCATTGGCGATGAGTCTACCAACGTGCGTACTCCTTAATTCTTTGTATTATCATGCTGTAATTTCTGTATTGAATGCATAACCGTATGTTTTTGTTTTGTCTGTAATTGTAATATTCATACATGATTGTAATTTGGAATGATCTTTTCCGCTGCTCATGGAAATCCTCGTGATCGATTTCCTTCAAGGTCTACGTGATCCTAGGTCTATCTCAATCATATTTTAAAACAATTTTAAAAAATGATTATAGCCTTAGGTTTGCATGCAACTCTTTACTATTGATTTTAATTCTAATTTCATTTATTATAACAATTATAAGTAAATGAAACAATTAAAACCAATCACTACATGAATGACATATATAAGTTATTTGTAACAATTATAAATTAACCTAAGGTAGTGGCATGCTTCATGCAATGTTCATTCATTATTAATATATAATTTTTATATAACTAAGTAATGAACCATGCTATAGCATATATTCCATACAACTATTCAACCTTATATTATAATATTTATAATATAAATGATGCATGGATATGCTATAATGCGTGCATACATATACTATAACTCTTATATTATATGATGCATGGGCATGCTTTATGTAATTTAAGTCATGCATACTAATATATTATAACACTTATAATATAAAATGATGCATGAAATAAATTCATGACCTATGGTGGGTTTTTAAAACTATATGACATACATTATGGTAAATAAAATAAACATACATCACACGTATATTTAAACTAAAATTGATGGACCAAGATAGAACATCTCTAAAACAGAAATTAAAAGGCTAATCTATTACAAAAAAAAGTCCAGCAGTTTAGAACAAGTGAACCGGATCTTGAATCGCTCGCCTCGAACCGCTCCACCAAGAACCCTTGCAGCTGATCGTGTAGCAAATGCCTAAATTTCGAGCAGCGAGGCATCGAGTATATATGATGGTTTATATGCGATCGCGTAGCTTAGGACTATGCGATGAGCATGAAAGTCTACACGATCATTTAGTTAATATCCATGCATTGAATATCATATACTGCACGATCGTGTAGCTAATTACTATGCGATGAGCATGATAGTCTACATGATCGTTTAGTACACAAGGATGCGTCGAGTATCATATACCGCACGATCGTCTACCAAGCGAGCGCCTACGCAATCATGCAGCCAACGCAACACGATCGTGTAGCAAACTCTACACGATCGCATAGCTATAGCATTAGCTATGCAATTTTTTAACAAATGTTATACGACCGTGTAGTAAACTCTACACGATTGCATAACAAAATCTAAATGATCGTTTAGCTCTGTTTACATGATGCGGCAACCTTCGTTTTGTCTTTTCCATTGAAACGCACTGCAATCCTTCTTTTGAAGCCTCATGAGCGACTAAAAAACTTAAACAAATAAAGACTCAATTTCAATTTATTGCCCAAAAATGTAGGGGCCCTTACAATACAACTTTGTAAACTAAACAAAAAGCCATAAAAAGAGATTTCTATCCCGAAACATCCGTCAACAACACATCCACAAACATTTATCATATAAACGCAATGCAGATTGTAAAACCCACTAATACTATAAACAAATTCAATACAAGAATGGAATTTGGAATTAGAAACCAACAATCTGGCTTTGATACCAATTGAAGGAAATCATTTTTTAAGAGATCCTTGAGCAGAAGTGGATCGTCCAAATTCCATTAATTATGAAAAACATAATTTATAGTAAACATACAGTGATATGCATTTAAAGTTAAACTACAACTTGCTTTTACAAGAAATAAAATGTTCAAGATACATTACCCTTGAAGAACCTTTCTTCATGTAAAACTCCCTAACAGTCACGAGCCTCGAACAGAAATAGCAACTCTTGAATAACTTCTTCAAGATATTCTCGAAAAATAATCCAGACACTACCACAAAGAGCCTTTGGTATTCTTGGGGTGAGAACCCAAGAATGGTGGGCTCTGACTATTTTAGTTAGAGGGATAGTTTGGGTGGAAGAGGTAGAAGATTGAAAGTTCTCAAAAACAAGAAGACAGAACTTTTCTGTAAATCTCTCAATAGCAAATTCGTAGAGGAAGAAGAGAAAACCAATTTTCTTTTATTCCTTTTGCCATAAAATTGGAAATCACCCACTAAGGTGGTTGGAGAGAAAAGAAAAGAAGTTATTATTCAAATAATAATAAAATAATATAAATAAATATAATAACTAACTTACCATATTATATTTATATTAAATTATATGTTATATCAAATATAACATATAATCTATAGTTTTAATATTGTATCACATACAATATAAACTATAGTTTCTTTTCTCTATTTTATGGCATTTAATATAAATCATATTTATATACTATGAATCACATTCATAGAAAATATATTTGAATCTCATTCAAATATTTATTTCCTCCCATTAAAATATAATGTATCAAATACATTATGACAATTATATCATATATAATTGAAACAATTTAATTATACCTCTTATTAATTTGAACAATTCAAATTAACCCAAAAACTGATTCTCAACTAAATCCTTTTGAGTTACCAGGGGGATCTTATGAACCTGTAGCTTGAAGCTCCAACGATACATGAATAATTAATTAAACTCTTTAATTACATTAGTCAGCATCCGTTAACTGTCGAGCAGTCCACTAAAGACTCACAGCTACACTCTTCGCACTACAAATATATTTCTGTGTCCATTGGATATAACCAATCAACAATACGATGACCCTTCACAAATTGCTCGTAAGTACAGCTAGGCCGAATTACCATTACCCCTGCAGTAACATCTAACTTCTTAAGTACCACCGATCCCTATAATGAACAATATATCATAGTCCTACTATGACTAAATCCCTCTCGGGCCAGGAGAGGGTGTGGCGCCACATTGTTCAAGACCTGGAATCAGCCCTTAAGAGAGCAATTTATCTACTTAGCCCTGCTTCGGGGAAGGAGTGAATTCCATCTCGTGTAGCTGTGTTCTCAGCTCCCCAATTAGACAAATCCCCAAAATAGTAGGCTTGTTGAGTCGGCAATCTGGTCACTCTCATCCATACAAATCAAAGGACCGCCCTCATAAGCAGGAGTTTACAACTCAATCAGGATTCAGGTCATGTTATCTATGGTCATCCTGGTGAAATGTAAGTCTCTGTTATGAACAGTATTGTATAATGAGACTAAATATTTCGTGGTCCGGTCATATACAAACTTCTTTGTATAGAATATCCCCACTCGCATGTCTAATATATGAATGATCAGGATCAGATCATTTGTAGCACTTTACAACAATTGTAATATAGGGTTGGCAAAAATCCCCGCGGGTACCCGTCCCAATCGTGGCGGGGAATCTCCGGTTTGACCGGGATTGGGGGTCAAATCGGGGAACCAAAATAGGTCCCCGAACTAGGGACGGGGCAGGACGAGGAGCATATCCCCGCCCCGTCCCCGACCCCGACCCTGCCTTATATATAGAGAGAGAGAGAGCTATTGTTTTTATTTTTTTTTTAATTCTTTTAAATTCTTTTCATGATATAATTAACTTTAACTTTTTATTAAATTTTAAAATAAAGAAATGTTAAAATATTTTTATATTAAATTAAATAAATAAAACAATAATAATACTAACTTATTACTTAAAAAGTGTATCATTTCAATAGAAATATAAAAAATTATTTATTTTAAATAAAAAATTAAAAAGAAAAACTAATGAGAGGGGAATTTTTTCCCACAAAGACCCGATCCCCGAACGGTGATTCCCCGGCCCCGATCTTGACTTCTCAAAATGAGGAATGGGGTGGGGACAGGGAGTACATTCCCGGCCCCGCCCCACCCCATTTCCAATCCTATTGTAACACTTATAAAGCGGGTCATACTCGTAGTGTCACCAGGATAAGGTATCCAGCCTTATCCATCTACTACAGACCATTTAAGTTATCACTTAAACATGATCCACCTGTATGTCTCCATATACATGTTTAAGTTACAACGATAACCTTGGATGTTAGTTTATTGGTTTGTGGTTAGTGCAACTAAAATATCACATATTTTATAGACAAAGTGAATAAAATATCATATATTATTAATCACATAAAAGTTTGTTCATATAATGTTTACAAACTATAGGACCATAGGGATTTAAGGTAACAACCCTAACATTCTCATCATCACAAGTAGTCACACCCTTAAAAAGGCACCAAAGCTCTCCAAAAAATTGACAACTTCATCATCCATTCTTCATTCTACACAATAAAAGCACATTTCTTTATTATTTTTCCTAGCGTTCTGGAAGATTTGAGCTGCAACACTTGTATAGATATGTGATAGGAGAGATTTTACTGTTGCTTGTAAAACCTCCACTGATCAAATAAAATTTATAATACTAAATCCTACAACTACTACTACGATGGCGAAGCAATAGTGGCAAGTCCGAGTCGATCTACAGGGAAGTGCTAATATGACTTTTGTAGAGTTGATTAACTAATTAGAGCGGTAAATGGGGAGGTTTGGTGTGGATAATGTGATTGTGCAAGAAATTAAAAGGCAAAGGGTAAATGTAACCTAGGATTGGATTAAGCTAGTTCCGAGAGCAAAAGGGGTTCCTATGTAATTTTGATCATCGCTTTTTGTTAATTAAACATGCATTTGATTTATGTGCGCACAATGGCCTACTTAACCTAACCTAACTTAACAATGCTACAGGAAATCGAATCGTTTGATCAAAGTGAGCCAGCGTCTTAAGTATTAATTAACGCCTAAGCTCTAATTAAACTAAATGCTTTAATCCTACTGGGTTTGAAGTGACCATATAGAATTTAAAACATTTGCATTAAGCCCTAGGATTCCATTGTGTGATTAATTAATGGGAAAACCCTAACTTAATTAATCAATTTATCTTTGAACTAGTATAAGCATGCTTCCTAAGATTTGAGCTACGACTCTAAATCCTAGCACACATGATTGAACTATTTTCTACTTAGGTGATTTAAATAGATGAAGGAGAAGATAACATGCAATCTACGAATCAATTGACGGGGACAACACATATCTATGAAGGAATAGCCAATCCATAATACATATCTAGATATTAAACAAGATTCAAAGAAGACGTAGAATCATAATACATTCAGAATAATCAACAAAAATCTCAAGAAAATACATAAGTTCATGATTTCTAACTAGAAAAAAACCCTTACATCATCGATCAATAGACAAACCAAAGAGGGAAGCTCCAATCCATAAGTTACAATCCAAAAGAAAATAAAAATCTATCCTAAAAATGAGGAAATAGTGAAGGGGGAGAAAAAATCGCATAACTCTCATCGGGCTCCATCAAATCCTCCATGATCTTTTGTGGTGAAGTGTGAATTATATGAAATACTTGTGGATGTGGTTCAACTATATATAATCTAATAACTGCAATGGTGATGATGATGGGGCTATGAATATGTTATGGTGTATGGTGGTTTAAATAATCACTAAAAGCAGCAGGCGATGAAGTAAAGGAAAAGTCAATTGATAAGGTAGGGTTAAGAAGATTCACCAACATTTCCTTGAGCAATGCATACATAGGCATTCAAGTTCAACTTCTTAAAATGAATCTACTTCTCGGTGTTGAATGCCACATTTATATCTCTAGAATGCATGTTGAGTTGATCTCATGCAAAAGATCCAACTTTATCTCTAAAGTTAATTCTTTCTTTGTTTTAGTAAAGTCTAAGTTACTCTCTCAAGCAGTTGACTATATTCTTCCTAACCCAAGTTCTCCCTGAGTTAGACATTGAACTAAAGATATATTAAACAAGGCATCCTTCTACGTTTGCATGCTTCTTAGATATGTTTGTTTTTATCTTTTCAATCTATTGAAAATTTAGTTACTCATGATGACGGGAGTAAGGAACATGGATGAGAGAAAATGAATGGTATTCATATTCATACTAAGAATGACATAATTCTCAATTATATAATTCTTAATACAACTATGAAATGGGAAAAAAAATAAAAGTGATAGGACGAAGTGTCAAACTACTTGAAGTGATTACTATAGGGATGGAGGATGAATTCTCTTTACTTCCAGAGAAGAGACTAAGTTCTCACTTAGAATTTTTAGAGTAAGGTCGAGAGAGAGGATGAAGGATTTTGACATAGCTTTCGCCAATCTCTTGTAAAAGTCCCTCCCTCTCTTGAGCTGTTGTGAGCTATAATAGGCGTAAAAAAAAGAGCGTTTTGAACATCTAAACATGTCACCGATTCATAGGATCTGGCATGCTTGAGTCGAGATCGGTTACCAACTTACTTTAGGACTTGATAGTTTTCCAACCACGCTTCTTGTTTTATGATTCTCATCGTGTGCTTTGAATTCATCATGTGGTGCTTTATGTGTGCAAGTTGTATCGCCTTTCTTCTTTTCCTGTGATCAAGGCTGCAACTTCCATTTCTTAACAATACTTGCTTCTTTCACCAAAATCTGCATTCAAGGATGTCAAAAAATTTATAAATATCAGAGTATTGGCTTTTGTAAGCAAATGATCACGTAACTTATATTATTCTCATAAATTGACCTCAAGTTAATGCATTTACTTCTCGTTTTCCTTAATTTTTCTAACAAAAGGCTACAATAACTTGGTTTCCACAAGTTATCAACATCCTTGAAGCTCCAAGTGCTCGATATCACTCCAAATAGCTCCAAATCAATCCTGAATGGCCCGTAGAACTCCAATATGCATGAATTGCTCGAAAACCTACAAAAATAGATGTTTACACATTTAACTAAACAAGCAAGAAAGATTAGACACATAAAAATAGCTCTTTTCAAGAGCTATTAAAACGGTATCCTTTAGAAGTTGGGACTATAATATCTCGATTCATCTTGAAAAGGCTTGAATCGAGGTGGATCGAGGCTAGTGTCCAACTCTTTCTTCAATTTTTTGTTTCTTTTCTTATGATTTCATTGTTTCAATTTCAATTTTAGTTTAAGTTTGTATTTATGTTTAGGAAATTATCATAAATAGCCTATTCAAGTTTTCACTTTACAAAACTAGCACACCTTTTGAAAATTCCTTCAACTAATTTTTCTCGGTCGCAAGATCGGCCATCGAGATTTTGTTAAAAAAAAATCACCTATTTCTAACTTATCAATTAATTTTGACCTTCTTGGTACATCTCAGTCATTACGCACCAAGATTCAGTTAGTTGTTTCAAATATTATGTAATCTTCCCAAATCTTATACCAAATCTTATATATTTTCAATTTTTCTCATAATTAATCTTTACCAAATATTATAACCTAATTTTTCAAATATTTAGCCCAAATTATGTTTTCAAGATTATATGAATTTTCAAACTTTCAAATGAACTTACCAATTACACAAATGGATCTCAAGTGATTGCATTTAAATTTTTAGAAATTTGGAAAAGATTAAATTTTGCAAAAAAAAATGGTAAGATATGGAAAATATATAAAAACTCGGTATTGATCTCGAACAGATTAACACCAAGATTTTATATATTTGAGCTTTCTCGGTGAATTCTCGTGCAAATTAACACTGAAATTCTATATATTTATCAAATTTTACTTAATATTTGAAAATTTTATTTTTTCTCAAATTTTAAAATCACAAGTCAATCACTTGAAAAATATTTGAATAATTCAAAAATTCAATATAATTGTGGAACAGAAATTGGGGTAAAGATTTGAAAAATTATGTAAATATTTGATATAATATTTGGTTGAATTTTTAGAAAATTTGAAAATATATAAGATTTGGTATAAGATTTTGAAAGATATATAATATTTGAAAAAAAATTTATCGCTGTGTAATGATCGAGATTTACCGAGAAAGCCCAAACCAATTGATAAGTTTTAAAAAAGTTGATTTTTAATTAAATCTCAGTGATAGATCTCATTCTCGATGGACAAAAAAAAAACTATTCTAATGAGTTTAAATAAAGATGTTAGTTTTAAAGAGTAAATGAAAAGGCTATTTCTAACTATAACGATCTCCCTTTTATGCAATTTAATTTTCCAAGAACTTAGTTTATGTATGTTATTTCATTTTATAGCAGTCCATCTAATAGATTAATTCCCTTTAGTTAATTGTTTTACTACGAACTTTTTTTCATCTCAATTTTTGTTATTTCTTTCTTTCATTATGAGATAACCTTCTCCTTAAGATTCAAATATGCTCAAAGGAGAAAAGAACAAACCTAACATGTGGATTTTAGTGTCTTGGCTCAATCTCGATACATGGGTTGTTTTCATTGATTAAAATTCTTATTATTAATTTAGATTGGTCATCTAATTAATATAATAAAATCGAATTCAATACTGAAATATTTAGATGAGATTTGAATTTCATAAAAGCAATCTAGGAAAGGAGCTTAAACACAATACCTTGTTTTTAACTCTAGACATATGACAAAACTTTTAAGGGACGGGTGTTTGACCCCAACGTTGAGTTAAGTTAGGTGAACTTTTTTTTGCTAACCCAATGTTTGGCCCCCAATAACAAAAAAATCTGTGGGTTCCTAAACCCACAAATTTTATCATCTCATTTACTCCCTCATTTTTCCTATTTTATTACACATTTTCTAACGCCCCTCATTTACTCCTCACTCATGTCTGTCATTTTTCTCTCTTTCACGCATCTTTTCACATTACTCTCACATTTTCTCGTTTTCTCTCTTTTTTTCACTCTGGTTTGTCCTCTCCTCTGATTTCTTTACCTCAAATTCCCTCCTCTCTGGATTCTTGCCCTTAGATTCTCTCTTTTCTTTTGCTTGTTTGGGTTGTTTGTTACATTTTTTTTTGTTGTCCATGAAAAATCTATCTTTTCTCTTGTTCGTTTGCTTCTCTAAGGGTTCTGATAATTTTTTTTCTGGGGGGGGGGGGGGGGGGGGGGGGGGGGGGTTTAAAAAAAAAAAAGTCTGATTATTCTTCCACTTTCGTTTTCATTTTTTCATTTAGATCTACATTTTTCAAAGTTTCCTTTGAAGTTTGGAGCTACCTTCTAGATTTGTTCTACATTCATCGCATGTTAAATTTGTTCTTGAAATTGAATGGTATCCGTTTATATCCCAATTTTTTGGGATTTTTTTTTCTGTTTTTGATTTACAGTGAATATTTTTAGTGTTTGCCTCCCTAAGTTGAGTTTATCAGTGAACTTATTTACTTCACTAATGAATCAATGTAGAATGGCAAATTTCCAAATCTTAGAAGAAAAAAAAACATATTTTTAACTATTTCATAAAAACTAAGCTTACAAAATGTTTCAAACAAAAAATATGGTTGGAAAAAGACGATTTTTTGCCAAAAAAAAAAAACAATATGTAAAGAATCAAATGTTTGAAAAAAAAAGTATAATCATATTTCTTTTTTGAATAGGTATTGTAATTAAAATGTAGGGTGGGGAATTAAACCTCAAACCACGAGGTTGATAATATGAACATTATGTCAGTTGAGCTATGCTTTTATTAGTTGTAGTATAATTAGTGTGTTTTATTATTATTATTATTACTATTATTTTAAATTAACATGTTTGGTTGAATTAAAATAAAAATAATAGTTATTATATAATGTGGCATTTCAAATCTTTCAAAATTAATGGTTTGAATCAATACCTTGTTTGAGTTAGTTTCCTAAAAACTAAATACATCGTTTTTGTACCAAATTGAATTCAAAATTTATGTTTAGTGTATGTTTATTTTGTAGGAATTTGTTATGTTTTAATCATGAAAAAAAATCATACATTTTTAGATTAAAAACTTTAGAAAAATATGCATATAATAGGAAATTTAAAAAAAAAATCCAAGACAAAATCAATTTTATTTAGAAAAATAACACCGAACTTTCTAACTCCACAAATAATTTAGCTTCCCAGATAATAATTACCAACTCAACCCAACTTAACTTTGCGCGTCAAACGTCCTCTTATAATTAATGGATTGAAATTTTAATCATATAAGTTCGCATTAGCCATAAAAATATAGGTTTAATGGCTTAGACTCAAGATACTTCAAAGAAGGTCAAATAGGTGTTGAATCCAATTTACTATGTATACTGAATTTGACTGATTAGATGTACAATTACATGTTAAGCTACAACTCCTTGTTATTAGGCATGAGCATGTTTCAACCCCTGTATAATTGAACGTGTTTATTTGCTTTCTTTACTAATTTTTTAAATTAAAAAAAAAAAAATCAATTTTCCTAATCTTTTTCTTTTGTTACTTGGTTTTCATAGTTGCAATATTGAGGATAATCTTTGTGTTTAATTTTGAAATTTTGTGGAAAAACCCTTCTATTGGGAGACGACTTGGAGTTCTTATAATCTTTTTACTATTTATCGACAGCATGCACTTGCATTAGACTGAAGACTTTTCTTCTAAAATGTTTTCAATTTTAGTCAAAGTATTCTCATTAATCAACATGCCCCGTTCATCAATTGGAGAGGCTTGGCCTCAACCTCATCTTTAGTGAAGAGGTCAGTTTGAGCTTTTGACCCAAACTATCCTTTTTCCAAGACCCAAATAGGTTGGAGTTTATCCTATTCACCAAATGGGGAGGGTCAGCCTCGCCTCATTCTTGGCTGAGACTGAGACTGAGAGAAGATCTATTTAGGTCTTGGCTCAAACTCTCCTCTTCCCATGCTTAATTGAGCCCTAAGCGGTATTCTAGCTCAAGTTTTATCATTTTCTTTATCGAAAAGCTGGCGAACTCCATAGAGTCGATTATGCCCTCTAATCTAAATCTACCTATAACACTAGACAATCACTTTAATCTACACTTGTCATTCATATTATTGAACTCATCTCATTCCCCTTGGATGATTGTTAGGTGGTTATTTGCCACATTCACCATTCATTTTTCAAAAGTCATGTAAGGAATATTCAACCTAATTCGGTTATAATTCAACAGTTAAAGATGTCTATGGGGTGGAGCTTCCCATCTCGTCCTCGCCCCTTTTCAGTTCTCAAACCCACAAAATTTTTCACGGAGATCGAAAAATTATTTAAAAAATGAATAAATTTAAAAATAAAACAAATGGGGGTTTTCTCATGGGAAACCCTTTTTTTTAATTTACTCATTTTTTAACAACTTTTAAAAATTTTCATAGGAAGCCCAATCCCCGCATATTCCCCACGAAACTAAACTGAGAATTTTGGCTGGTGATGGAGATTGAAATGGAGGTAGGGATGAGGATGAGGACAAAGAGCTTTCTCCGTCCCCGCCCCACTCAATGAACTTCTCTAAAAGTCATATGACATGAACAATAAATTATGTCATTTTACACATATACCAGAAAATACAACTAGTCAAAGTGAATATATAGTATGTGTTAGCGATCCAGAGATAAAAGTGTTTGAAATTTAAATTGATACATTTAAAGTAATTAGAAAAAACCATATTTTACACTTAATAAAGTCGAGATCAAAATGGGAGCTTATTCCAGATAGAGGATTATGATTGTATTCTACAAAAATTAGGGACAAAGGAACCAAAATAATATTCTATTTGTTGTTCCAAAGAAAATAATATTCTATTTGAACTCAACTTGTTTTATTTTAACTAGAGACTGCGATTAGCATTTATTATTGCACTTGGGTTTATAAATAAACAATTAATTCAAACACAGAACCATTAACTTCTTTAATCAATGTTTAATTTTCTTTCTAGTTCTGTGTCCTTTTAAGTCAACTGCTTCTGCTTGACTTGCTCGAAAGATAAGTCATTATTAGATTTCAGATCTGAATTATATTTTAAATTTTAAATTTCAATTTTTCTTATTTGAATTCGATCTTTATAATGATCTAACTATTTGTTCCATTGTAAATTACTAAGAAATATTAATTTATTCACAAAATAAATACCTAATTTCTTTTTACTAGTAAGGATATATTAATTTAATAAATTCAGTTATTTACAAACACTATTGAAATTTAGTATAATTTTAATTAAATAATTTAATTGAAAGTTTCATTTGTTAATAATTATGGTTAACTATCCTTCCAACAAAATAAATTATATTTAAGTATTTAATTAAAACTTTCTTTTTTAGAAAACTATTTAATTAAAACCATTTATTGATTATTTAAAGTAAATAAATTTATATTAATGACTTAAATTTTATTTATTATTATTTTTCAAAGTACTTAAATTTTATTAAGTTGTCTAGTGAATATATCATAATTACACTATTTTTATGATTTTTATCATAAAAACTGCATCTTATTTATTTTCATAAAAGTCGAATCACATTCTGATGTATAACTAAAGTCAGTTATCTTTTATTTCTAAAAAAAAAAATATTATTACGAGATATTTGTTAAATTTTACTATGGTATCCAATAAAACTTTAAACCAAATAATCCTTAAAAAGACCGAGTTCATAAAACAACAAAGAATAATCATCTTTGACAAATTGCTATCGAAGAGAAAGTAGAATAAAAGATATGAAAGATGAAATTGTTGTGTTGTGCATGTTAGCAAGAAGAGTTATTTATACAGAAGTTTTAGATTTAGAGATTAAATACATAATTAATTAGTTAAGCTTTTAACCTCCATAATAATAATAAACTCTCCTCTTAAACCTTAAAAAATCCATCAAATGAAGGGTTAAAACTCCTCTAGACGTTGAATATTAAAATGTTACTTCTAGACATTAAATATTAAAATGTTACTTCAAAAGTACATAATAACTCATTGATCATTCTCAAAGTGAGTGTGTACATATATATATAAAGAAAATAATAGCTCTTTGATCGACTGCCTCATTAAAGATTATGTAATTCATCAAAGATATTGATGTAAAAAATGCATCAATAGAAGAAGAATGCATAGAATGCATAGTGGTAGACAGAACAGAATGCAGAATGTTGATTGAATTATGTAAAACATCGGTGAGTTGTTCATTGTCTCAAAAACTTAATAGTCTTAATTCATTACGAATCTTAATGATTATTTTTTTTTCTTAATTCCAGTAATATAATCGTTATGTTATCCTTATCTTTCAAATGCTAAAAAATATAGACATAGATACAGATACATGATACGGATACGATACGATACGGAGATACGTTAATTTCTAAAAAATTAAGATACGGATACGTTGAAAATATATTATATATGTGTGTGTGTGATAATACTTATTTTAAGTCAGAATAAAATAGATTCAAGAAGAGAGTGAAAACTTGAAAAAAAATCCGTAGACGGTAGGAAAGAAGGAGAAGATGAAGAATGAAGTTCAGGATGAAGGTGGTATGAATCGTGATTTAAATAGTGAGAGAGAAGGGAATAATGAAGATTTAATTATGCTTTAGGTTTTTTTTAATTTTTTTTTATGTTTTATCATTTTTAATTTCTTTTGTTTTGGATTGCTCAATTTAAGTAGACTTTTATGTTTGGAAGTGATTTTAAAATTGTTGAAATCACTTTTATCATTTTCAAAATCTATGAAACATGTTTAATTCTTCAAAACTAATTTTAATGATATGAAAATTGCATTTAAAGGTGTAAAATTGAAAACTAAATTAATTTTGAGTAATTAAAAATGTGTTTCCGAGTGATTTTAAAAATGGAAAAAAAAAAGTGATTTTTGATGATTTTAAAATCACTCCTAATGCACTAAAATAAAATAGGTTGTGTGTTGGGCTTTTTAAATGGTTGGGTTTAATTTTTTTTTTTTAAAAAAAAATTGACCCACGTATCCCTATCTGAAAATAGATACGTGTATGTGAAAATTTAAAATAAAAATAAAAAAATCAGATACTTCAAATCAAGTATCGGACATGTATCTACCACGTATCTAGACATATCCGTATCTGATACCGATTCTCTACACAATTAGAAGCATCTGTGTTTCCTAGTTCAAATGCATAACAAAAGAAATGATGATAACATTCGTATTGTTTTAGTTGTATAGAAATTTGTTAACGTGAACATAATTCAATAGTAATTGATATGTCTACTTCATTTCTTGAAGTCAAAGATTCAGATCTTGTTCACATTACATTTATTTGTTGCATTAGGGAAAAAAATTGGGAAAAAAAAAAAGAAAAAAAAAAGAGAGTTGTGTTGGAAATTTATTTATTTATTGTTTGGACTTTGGAGGGGTATTTTTTGAAAAACTTGAAAAGAACATTTCTCTAAATGGAGCACTGAGACAGCTAAAGACGCAAACATTTGATCGTTTTTAGAAGGCAATTTGTGGGAATAAACAACCAAATGGGAACCTTGCTTCCACGTTTTGCAGCTTCAAACAAGCAGCCTTTTCTGCCTTCTTATTCTCCATTCTTCTTGCTTTACGAAAGATCAGTGTTGTTTTTTTTAAACGGTTTTCAAATATAAAAAAATTAATCAAAATATTTATAAATATAATAAAATTTTACTGTCTATCTATTATAGATCGTGATAGATTACTGTCTTTGTTTATCTGTCTATTTATGTCATGATTAGTCTATCATAGATAGACGATAATATTTTGCTATTATTTATAAATATTTTCAGTAGTTTTGTTATTTATCGATTTTTTCTTTTCTTTTTTTTTTTAAAGAAAAGTTCTCATTTTCTTCACAAGTCCTATCAATGTGATTTTAATATGAAAAATTATTTTAAATGACAAAACTGCTAAAGATATTTATAACTAATAACAAAATATTACAGTCTATCTGTGATAGACCACTATAGGCAATAATAGGCTACTATCTCTGTCTATCATGTGATAGATAGAGATAGTAGCCTATCGAGGTTTATCTAACACAAGATAATAGTCTATTGCTGTCTATCGCGGTTTATCGCAGATATATAATAATATTTTACTATTATTTGTAAATATTTTGATTCATTTTCGTATATTTAAAAATAATTTCTTTTAAATTTTAAAAACAACGACATGGTTTCAAAAAGAAAACGAAATAATTTCTGAAAAGAATGTATTAGTTTTTTATCACCAACTTTCCATTTCATCAAATTGAAATCTAAACTTAACCTATTTTATAATTTCTACCATATGTTTATTGTGTGCTAAATACATCCACTAATTTTAATATAAAATAAGACTAAAAATATACCAACTAACTAATTTCAACAAAATCAATCTTGCACGATATAAAGCTTGATTAATGCAGGATATTGATTGAATTTCTCTTTCAAAATAAATTTGACTATAAAGTCCTTTAAATAAATATATTGATTTTTTTTTAGTAAAACAGCTACGAGATGAGAAATAGAACCTTTACTAACAATATTTAAGATAGGAGAATTGAATCTCTCACGTTGAGGTTAATAATACACAGTCGTTAAGTTGTGCTCATTTGGTCAAACTTATTTGATATTAGATGAATGTATGTTTTTATATGTTCATTAAATCGACCTAGGAACATTTTCGTTAATCATTCTTTTAAGTTTTTTACGGTGTAATATTTAATTTAAAGCAAATACCGTTTAGTAAAGTCTAAGATATAGGTATAAATGGATACGCATTCATTTCTCTTCTCTCGTCTCACCAAAAAAAGAAGAAAAAAAAAATTGAACGTAGTGATTATGAATTCTTTGAAAAAAAGTTAGAAATTTGAATCCTCAACTTTGTCATGTTCGGAATAAAAATCCGCCCCCGTCTTTTTTAATTTAAGTCGAAAATGTGCTCAATCATAAAATAAACCGAAATTTGAGAATTTAACTCCCATATATGGTTTCGAACTTTTCCTTAACTTTATTTAACTTGCTCATTTTATTTGAATTTAAAATTATCAATTTACCTGCTTCAAAAAAAAATTATCAATTTACCATCAATGTAAAAGAAACTTTCAACTAATTGCACATAAAAAAATTTAATCTGTGAAATGTAGCATTGAGTTATTATTTTATTTACATATTTGAGCAGCATGTCACATACAATTATAAAATAAAAATCCTATCAACATGATAGATTTTAGAAAAATAAATCAATTATATCCATAATATTTTTTAATACAATAGAGATGAATGATTTGAACACAAATCTTGTGGTTATTAATACATATAAATACTCTATTTGACAATTATATCTATAATTGTTGGTGATCATATCACTCCAAATATCAATTTAATAATTATATACATTAAAATCCTAAACTTTTCAACTTAAACACTTCATTATAATTTTATTTTAGAATGGTTAATACATAATCTTTCATACACTTCATAAAAACTTCTTTAAATACAAGAATTAATGTAAAGTAGTAACGATATTCCATTAATACGAGTTATTTTTCATGATGTTATTCTCTATTTATTTAATTAATATGATAATAATTCTTCGGCATACAAGATGTTTTGGAAAACTATACATTTAAGTAATTTTGAGTTGATTTTAATAAAATTAAATGAAAAAAGTATTAAATCCCCAAAGAATAATTTAAATCAAGTTATTAAGGGTCTAAATTGATTTTTAATATATAAACTTGTAGCATAACCACATTTTTTTATTACTTTCTTTAAAATCAATCATTCAATCAAAGTACCCTCTCAAAAGAAAAATTAGAATATTATTCCATCAAAATAGTTTCACACGTGTGAATGCTTGTAAAAGTAGCCCGTGGTGTCCGTTTGAATATTTTGCTTGTTTTTGTTTCATTTCTCTCACGTGACTCAACAGACGTGACGAGTTTCCGCTACCAATGGGTCCGGGTCAGGGTCCACTATTGTTTTCTTGACTTAATTTACTTGCTTACCCACTAACTGTCCTTATTTTCATTTCCCCCCCGTTATTTATCCATAATTCTCTTAAAGTACCGAGACAAAACTATTTACTAGTTCGTTACTCACTCATCATTAAAATCCGTAAAATTCCAGTTCTACTCGAATCCGCCATCTTCTTCTCCCTCTTCATTTGTTTATTTATTTTTAATTTTTGATTTATTTTAAAGTAATTGACAGCCAATTATGAACAAAGGCGCTGTATAAAATCAAGAGAGACGCCTCGTTTCTTACGCAGAAAATTGATATATGAAATTCGCCTTTTTACGGATCCAGACGAATTTTTGTATATTTCTTGTGAGCAAGAGAATGAAGAGTGAGAGAGAAGTTGATTACTAGTTTTGATATAAATTCCGCAGTGAAAAGAGCCTTTCACCTCTGGAATTGAGAGTGAAAGGTTTGAGAATCAATGGCGAAATCAGAGTACGGCATCATTGTATGCATTAACTCTGCTTTGGTATTGACGGCGGCGTTACTCCATTGCGTCCTCGGCGGCAACGACGGCGGCAGCGGCGGCGTAACTTACGATGGAAGATCCTTGATCGTCAATGGTGAACACAAACTTCTCTTCTCTGGTTCTATTCACTATCCGCGGAGCACCCCTGATGTAAGTTTGATTAATGATTTCTTACTTTCATTGTCTTTGATCTTCTGTGATGATTCTGATGGTTCACTGCTTCTAATTTGAGTTTACCAATTTCATGGCGGTCGAATTTTCACCGTGTTGAAATTTTTGGTGGGAAAATGAAATTTCTATTTGGATCATCCATTTCACATTGTAGTGTAAGAGGTGTTAGGTTAGTTCAAAAAGGGAAATCAAGTGCGTTTGGTTATTGATAACCGTATTGGTTCATCATTCATGTTTGTTCGTTTTTATAAATTTTCTATTTTAAAAATGGAATTTCTGTGTCTTTTTTCCTATTTTTCAGAATTGGCGTTTTGATTGATAAAGTTTCCCGCCAACGAAGGAAGTAAATTGTTGTTTTACGGCAGTATTCAAATTTTTGGAGTAAAATTCACTTCACAAGGAATAAAATATTTTGGAATTTCTATTTTGTTGAAGTGTGATTCAATTCAGAAGCTCAACAAAAAAAAAGTGTGATTCTTAATTCAAATGAATTTCTTGGAATTTGGTGCAATCAGTTTTTTTTTTAATATATGTATAAATGTTAGGAATGATAATTATATTAATGATTTTTAAACAATGGACGTTAATATATTTAAATAATATTTTGATTACACTTTTTCAAGTTACGGTAATTTGAAATATTATGATTTTTTGAACAGTTTTGAAATATTAATTTTTCTTTGGAAAAAATTGAAATATTATGTTTTGATCTACCAATTATCTATAAAAATTTATTATGTTAAATTTATTTTTTGCATTAAAAAATTAATTGACATTAAAGAATTGATATGGGGTAGTCTAAAAGTGAGTGGTTTGGCAATGATCCCTTATTCTTTTTTCTGTTTCTTATTTATTTATTTACCTTTTTTAGTACATATTATTCATTTACTTATTTGAACTAACGTGCTGTAAGATAATTGTTAGATAAAGGAGTGCATCCCAAGAACAGCTCATCCTACACATAGTTCAATTGGGCCTGGGTCAACACGTAAACCCACAACATTTTTCACCTGTGCTTCAATAGTTTAAAAGAGTTTGCTTTGAATTAAAACTGTGAGAGAGAGTTAAGGTTAGAGTTAATATCTTAGAATTAAGAAGTCTGTACATAAAAGTGTAGAGATCGGTAAAGATGGACTTCCACATTAAAGGTGTGAAAACGAAAAAAAAAAAAAAAAAAAAAGAACGATAGAATTCCTAATGAACGAACCTCAATAATGAATATTATTGAAGTTAATAGAATAACGGCCCGACTTCTTTGTTATGCAGATGTGGCCTTCTTTGATAGCCAAAGCAAAGGAAGGTGGAATAGACGTTATACAAACCTACGTGTTCTGGAACCTTCACGAACCCCAACAAGGAACGGTACTTAATTTCTCTCTACTGTACTGTTTAGATATCTCTACAAATTCAGGTGACATGCCATTGAATCGTATACAAATTATTATTTTTTTTCTTTTTCCAGTATGAATTTAGTGGAAGACGTGATATAGTAAGATTCGTGAAAGAAATACAAGCACAAGGACTATATGCTACCCTTAGGATTGGACCCTTCATTGAGGCTGAATGGAATTATGGGTAAAAATAAATTAAACTTTGTCACAACTATTGCCTTGTAAATAACCATTTCTTAGTCCTTTTTTTACTTTTTAATACAGTGGTCTACCATTTTGGTTACATGATGTTCCTGGAATTGTTTATCGATCTGACAACGAACCATTTAAGGTATATCTCTGTTTTTTTAGTATTGATATAAATAAATGTCTAATATTTAAATATATCCCACTCTAGTTATACAGTAAAATAATTTAAAAAAAAAAAGAAGAAAAAAAAAGTCACATGACAAATTATTATTGAATAATTAAAGTCTTGGTAATTATTTTATTTTTTGTTTTTTGTTTTTGAAAATTAAATATATTTCCTCTCATTTTTTACGATAATTTACAATGATTAGGTTTTTAGTCAAATCTCAAAAATAAAAATACATTTTTAAAAAATACATTTTTTAATTTTTAATTTTGATTTGATTTTTTAAATTATTGGTAAAAATTAAAAAAATAAGTAAGAATTCTCAAGGCAAAAGTAATATTTTTAGACTTAATTTAAAAAAAAAAAAAAAAAAGCAAAAACTTTACCAAACATGGCCTAAAAGTTTTAGGCGAGTCTGTTATGTTTTCATGGTCTCACTCTGCACCTTCAATGGCAGTTTCACATGCAAAACTTCACCACTAAGATCGTGAACATGATGAAGTCGGAAGGCTTATATGCTTCACAAGGAGGGCCAATTATACTTTCACAGGTTTGAGCCGATGGGCAATAAAAACACCATTGAATGTCTTTTTAATTTAAGTTCCCATTTTTCCCCTCTGTGCACTTTATTAAGAGAACTCATGAATGGAATTGCAGATTGAAAATGAATACACATTGGTGGAGGCAGCCTTTCGTGAGAAGGGACCGCCTTATGTTCTATGGGCAGCAAACATGGCTGTTAGCCTTCAGACTGGTGTGCCATGGAGCATGTGCAAGCAAAACGATGCACCTGACCCTGTGGTATATTTATGTAAAACAAAGACTTAATCATACACTAATTACTTTTCCTCTCTATCTCTCTTTATTATATTAATCATGACAGATAAATACTTGTAATGGAATGAGATGTGGAGAAACATTCACAGGACCAAACTCGCCTAACAAGCCATCTATTTGGACTGAGAATTGGACTAGTTTGTAAGTTTTGCAGTTGCATTGTATCGAAATATTTTGCATATCATTTTTCACAAAAATGGAAGAATTAAGAATATGTTTTTTCTTTGAATGTTATATAGATTGTTAATTACCTGAATATCAGATAGCAATTTGTTGATTAAAGATCGATAACCTTTATGTTTGTCTGGGTGGAATTACAGTTATCAAACATATGGTGAAGAACCGTACATGAGATCAGCAGAGGAAATTGCATTTCATGTTGCTCTTTTCATTGCTGCAAAGAATGGGACTTATGTCAATTATTATATGGTATCAATGCAAATATCTCTCTCAATTTATTGCTTGTTATGAACCTAACTAAAGATGTCCATGTTTAACTTAAACCCAAAACCACTGTTAATTTTTCCATTAGTATCATGGAGGAACCAACTTTGGAAGATCAGCCTCTGCACTTATGATCACAGGTTACTATGATCAAGCCCCCCTGGATGAATATGGTATGGCATTTTCTAAAACTATCCCTCTGTATTAAATCAGATCAACTGTGGTTCGAATTTTGCATTAACTGAAAACTGTTTACCACATTTTTGCTGCAGGTTTAATTAGGGAACCCAAATGGGGTCATCTTAAAGAATTACATGCTGCAGTTAAGCTATGCTCCACGCCTTTGCTCACAGGAACAAAATCCAATTTCTCATTGGGTCAATCACTCGAAGTAAGTTTTAACATGTTTCTTCTAAACTTCATTCCATGCAAAATAAAGCTGTTCCTCCCGTCTAGATTGATCATGGAAGACCGTGAGTTATTAGCAAAATTTTAAAAACAAAAATAAGTTTTTGAAAACTACTCTGTTTAGTTTTCAAAACTTGGTTTGTATACATAAAAATATTCTTGAAAAGAAACCGATAGGTGTAAATAATGTTTACAAGTTTAATGCTTAAAAATCAAATAGAAACAAACTTTAGTCATTGCTTGTTTTTTCCTCTCTCTTTCTTTCTTTTTGGCAGGCTATTGTGTTCGAAACGGAGTCCGAAGAATGTGCTGCCTTTTTGGTGAATAAGGGAGCTACAGACACGAATGTCCTCTTTCAAAATGTTACTTACGAGTTACCTCTCAGTTCCATCAGCATCTTACCAGATTGTAAAAATGTGGCCTTCAATACTAGAAGGGTAAGATTTACACTGACAACTAGCGGGAAGTTTTTAGCAACAATATTATTTTTCCTCATCGATGTTAATTGTTGAAATATATTGACCAGGTAAGTGTACATCACAATACGAGATCAATGAAGGCAGTACAAAAGTTTGAGTTGTCTGAAGAATGGCAAGAGTTCAAGGAACTGATACCTAACTTTGACGAAACCGAATTAAGAGCAAATGAGTTATTAGAGCATACGGGTACCACAAAAGACAGATCAGATTATCTTTGGTATACTTTTAGGTAAATTATAAGTGAGAAGTCAAATGGCTGATATTAACCTTAAATAAGCAAAAGAAGAAGTCGGAATGAATTAGTTCAATTTTTGTTGCTTGTCAATAATGGTTGTTGAAATGCAGGATTCAACAGGATTCTCCTGACTCTCAACAAACACTTGAAGTGGATTCTCGAGCTCATGCCTTGCATGCATTTGTCAATGGGGTTTATGCAGGCTAGTATTATCTTCCTTTTTATGGTTGAAACTCTAAGAAACCACAATATCGAGCATTTTACTATTGTTGTTTTATAGGCTCTGCCCATGGAACTTACAAAGAAAGAAGTTTCTCTCTGGAGAATAATATTACATTGACAAATGGCATCAACAACATCTCATTGCTCAGTGTAATGGTTGGATTACCGGTATGAATCTTTTAATCTTTCCTTCCATAGTTATATTTTAACTTTGCATTTTAACGCTGATAGGTGTTTGTACCAAACATCTTAGTGAGTTCTGATAATTTTATTAAAGGATTCTGGAGCATTTCTTGAGAGCAGAGTTGCTGGACTGCGAAGAGTGAGAATTCAAGGGGAGGATTTCTCAGAACAATCTTGGGGATACAAGGTTCTTAATTTAAAAACAGAAATTTGAAAATAAGAGATTCAATAAAAACATAATTGTATATCATATTATTAAATATGTGTTTGATAAAATTAAATTCCAAGTTAAATAAATTTTCAAAATGTGTTTGAAATATATTTAGTTACTCATTAAATACTAGATTGAATATAAACCACTACTAATTAATTTTTTACCTTGTTTTATGTTAAAATTTTTGTATAATCATTATTTTGTAATGTCATTAATTATATTACATATTTTTAATTTAATATATATCATATTTAACAAAAATAATTGAGTTCATAACATGAAATAGTATAATTCTTATCATTTTTATCATTTTTAATATAATTCTACATTTTAAAATTTTGAGTTCAAAATTTAAATATATTGAAAATATAAAAAAGTTACTTTAAGAATGTACATTGTTTGAATCACGGAATCCGAAAATCCAATCAAACACATATTCGATGAATTCAGTAAATTTAAAAACATAAAACAAAATTTGAGTCGTCTACCAAATGCACTCTTAATTTCTAAACACCTAATATTTTTGTTGGTTTTTTAAAACAATTTTGCAAAGGTTGGCCTGTCAGGAGAGCAATCGCAAATATTTTTAGACACCGGATCAAGCAGTGTTCAGTGGAGCAGGTTAGGAAACTCTTCTCAACCGCTCACATGGTACAAGGTACCACCAATAATCAATTGTTTAGACCACTCTTTCAACAGCAACCATCTTGGATTCAAATGTTCATTAATTTTGTCATTGTCATTCTTTGCTAACCGAGCAGACTCAGTTTGATGCACCTCCTGGTGATGATCCAATTGCACTGAACCTTGGTTCCATGGGGAAGGGTGCAGTTTGGGTTAATGGCCGGGGCATTGGTCGGTACTGGGTCTCCTTCCTCACCCCAAAAGGGGAGCCATCACAGAAATGGTATACAGTTTACTCAGACCTTAATATATAGTGTTATACTATACCTTATCTTTCAAAATTCAATTCTGTCTCTCCTTTCAATCCAGGTATAATGTACCGCGTTCCTTCCTCATGCCAACTGGAAACCAGTTGGTTATTCTTGAAGAAGAAACAGGAAACCCGATTGGGATATCTTTGGATTCCGTTTCGATTACCAAGACATGTGGGCAAGTGTCTGAATCACATTATCCTTTAGTAGCTTCATGGATGGGTGCAAAGAAACAAAGGACGAGCGGTACAAAGAACAGAACCAGAAGACCTAAGGTCCGATTAAGCTGCCCTACTAACAAGAACATCTCCAACATCTTATTTGCAAGCTTTGGGACCCCGTCCGGTGACTGTCAAAGCTATGCTATTGGAATGTGTCACTCGCCAAACTCCAGAGCCGTTGTAGAGCATGTGAGTTTTTTTTCTGAAACACATTAGCATATTAAGAAAGTGGTATCTTGCATTAAATAAAAGGTAATCAAGATCATAACTCACATGAAAATTGGGTTGTGATATTTCAGGCGTGTCTAGGGAGGGCCAAATGCTCGATTCCAATCTCAAATCTGAACTTTCGAGGCGACCCATGTCCGTATGTCACCAAAACATTGTTGGTCGATGCACAATGTACATAAATGACGGAAGACGCCTAGCATGAAGTACATGGCATGATAATTCACAGTAGCTTTCAATAGATAGATAGCTTTAGCAATAATCTTCCCCACTACTGGGTCCACAGTTTATTTCATTCTTTTAGAAGTCCTAGAAACATTTACGCAATACTTCAATTATAAATCGATGATTCATGTCAAATCTCAACAATGAAATGCAACCACAGTTCTCTCGTCACAGAAAAGCTTTTTTTTGTTTTTTTTTGCTACTGAACTTTCCTACCATATTACAATTGAAATGCTTCAAAGAGGGATGGAATGTGAGACTTCCACAAAAGTGGGGATTAAATTTTGAATTTTCCCTTCGGGAGAAAACACCATCAACAAGCCAAAGCAAACCCGAAAGAAAATTCAGCACTAATCACATCAATCATCTTTCATCCCACATTTACCGGCAGTTTGTACTTTGAACGAACCTCTCACATCTTTGAGTAACGCCTATGGATCTTGCTCTACAAGAGAAATCAGAATTTTCATCATTGATCTACATTACCCGTATGTGCCTTATCTTTCTGGTGCTTTGTAGATCTTTTCCTTTTGGCATTCTCAAGATTTGCAGGTAAGAGGGCCTTCTGTTGAGGCAAATCAGCAACGAAAAGCAGAGTTTGAGCCCAACCAGCATATTTTCCATACTTGCTGACAAATGCCTCAGCCACACGGTTGCAAAGCTTTGGCGTTAGACGTGCACCAGCAAGCTCTGGGACAAGGTACCTTGTAGCAATCTTTTCATCCCACGCAAGAAGAAACTTTTCAATCAACTTCCAACAAAACCAAAATCAATAAAACTAAAACAAATTAAGTAATGCCTAAGACACCAAATTTATGTCCACTTCTATCTTTTTATACAAACTTCTCCCTGTAAGCAATATCTTTTCTTTTTTCAGCCCCCACACAGGACAAGGATGAAAGTTCTCAAGCCTATAATACAAGGCAAAGCCCCTTTGGTTCATAAGAATGAATCTTAAATCATTTTAGTTCACATGAAAAGGGAGATACTACCTGCCAGACGTGTGTGTCGACAGGAATGGCGTGGTGCTGGTCGAGAGAGAAGAGAGCAACACAAGCTGCTACCTTTGGACCCACGCCCGGTAATGTTGAAAGGGCTTCAATCACCTCTTCAAGATCCAAATCACGAAGGGACAGAAGCCATTCTGCACCTCCACCAGGTTTGGCTTTTAGTGCATTCACAGCGCCAATTATATACTTAGCCCTGCTTATTCACATTAAGCCATCAATAAACCACCTATGCCACCCATACAACATATAGCCTGTTCAATAATCATTTTGTTTTAGTTTTATGTTTTAGAAAACTAAGCTTATAAATACTATGCCTACCTTTATAGGTTCCTTAGTTCATTACCAAGCCAAAATTTAAAAACAAAAAGCAAACAAAAACGCAACTTTTAATGTCTTGTTTGGTGACCATTTGGGTTTTGGTTTTTAGTTTTTGAAAATTAATCCTATAAACACCAATTCCGCCTCTAACTTTCTTGCTTTATTATCTACTTCCTACCAATAATTTCAAAAACTAAACCAAGTTTTAAATATTAAAGAAAGTAGGTTTTTAAAAACTTATTTTGTTTTCTTAATTTTGCTTAAAACTCAACCTATTATAAAGAAATGGCAAGAAAATAGACTTAAAAAATAAAAAACAAAAAATCTAATGGTTACCAAATGGGGGCAAGAACACGGCTTAGAATTCAAATGTGCTCTGGAATGTATAAAAATTGTGAGAAAACAACCGTAATTTACAAAAGCAGAACAAAAACAGAATTTGGTTACCAAATGGGGGCAAAATATTGATTGTGTTTTTTAACACGGCTTAGAATTCAAATGTGCTCTGAAATGTATAAAAATGGTGAGAAAACAACCGTAATTTACAAAAGCAGAACAAAAACAGAATTTTAAGATCAATGATAGTGTTAGCACAACAGAGCTCTCTTAATTTCCTTAATGATGTGATAACTTCAACTTTTAGCCTAAGCTGACATAAATTTTACTTCTGGTTTCACTTTGGTGTCACCTATAATATCTCATATACATAGATATTTTCCTTCCTAACAAGTGGGAAGTGTTCCCATCCCCAGAGACAAAGCTAGTGAATAGAGAGTTTAACCTGTAACCAAAGCCTGCCTCTCTAAGCTCGGCCTCAGAGACCAAGGACAGCCTCTCCAAAGATGGGAATTCATAGAAATCAAAACCTCCAATATTACCCAAATAATTCCCAAGTGATGAGATGTAATCCACCATTTTGGTGATTCTCCCAATATTATTATTGGAAGAACACAAAAACTGAATCAAACATTCGAGTGGGTCTTGCCTGAGAACTCGAGCCCCCTCCAAATGGCGAGCCAACACATCGAATCTCGGATCAGCCGCCAAGAAGACCTCCCAAATGGAACTCAGGGAGATGCCGGCGTTAAGGAAATCGAGCAAGGCCAATCTGGCAGCGGCAGAGGAGGAGGATGTAGAACAAGAGTGAAGGCAATATGAAACGTCGCTGTTTGGAAGATGGTTGAGAGAGATAAGATGAGAGCCAACGACGCCGGTGAACTGAAGGGGGCTAGTTTGTTTCCAGCGGAAGGTTTGGCCGGTGGGGAAAGTGAGAGGCAGAGCGAGTTCTGATTTGGTGAGATTTAGAGAGACCCAATTGAAGGATGATGAGGATTGTGGGGTTAGGGTTTTGTTTCGGTTTTTGGAAGAGTAGTGGACGGAGACGGTGGTTGGTTTTGAATGGGAGAGCTGAGGGGTGGGAGGAGACGGCGGCGATGGCAACGGCGGTGGCTTGGCGGAGGGAGTGGAGGGTGGAGTGGGTCTGAGCCTCTTCGTCATTAGAAGGGGTTTGAAATTGAATGACAATGAAGGCATTTGGAGGGTTGAGAGTGGTGCTTCTGTTTAAATACTGACCACCAACGGCCAAACTGCCCTTGAAATGTGTGACAAATGAAAATGTGGGGTGTGACAAAATATGGAATATTTCCAAAAACTAATAAACAATTAAGAAATGGTAATTCTTTTAACACAAAAAAAACATTAATTAATAAATAAACAATTTACATTTTTATTTAAGAGTTAAAATGCTTAGTACTTGTTTTCTATTAAAAAAAAATATATTGGTATTTATACTATCAACCTCGAGGTCAAAGATTTAAGTCTTTCATGTATTTATCTAATATCTTTGTAAAAAATCACTTCATATTTAAATTTTATCTATATCAGTGAGAGTTTGTTGTGTTTTCTTTATGTTTCATCAACTCTTTACGATGTAATAAAAATTTTGATTCACCTCTTATGTCAAGTCGGACTCAAATATATGGAAATATCGATGTGTCAACATAAATTTGATAACCTAGAAGCAAAACTTTGAAAAATCTCTAAGATAGATGTTTATATTAAAATACATATCTTAACTATGCTAAGGTTAGTAAGTAATATATAATAAATAAAAAAAAAAAACTTAAAATTTGTCCAAAATTAGCTTGGAAGCATGTTATAAAAGTATTAAATTGGACTATTTTAAAATGTAATGATAAATTATTGCAGACAAAGCGAAAAATAATGATTTATTATCATCATTTTAATTATTACATGTTTGAAATTACATAACACACATCGTTTCAACTTGAACATAGTTCAATTAACATTTCTCCACCCACTTTTGTCATTAATTCAGGGAAAAAAACGACAGAAGCAAACTATCTACAGAATGGCCTGTAGCAAAGACTACAAAAAGCAACATTAGTGCGCCAAGGTGGCAGAAAAAAGACGATCGGCCCAGAGTTGAATGCAGGCCCAGATTAGCTATCAAGGCTTATACTCTGGTAGTGGGATATGGGCCAAATCCTCTCTGAAAGGCACCGGAGTGAAGTCACGAGGCCCAAAAGAATTATTAAGCCCACTTTCTAAATGGGCTTGGGCCATAGGGTCATCCTTTTCGGGCTCAATGTAAGTCACAACCCTGTCTTTTCGAAACATTAGGTAAATAACGGCAAGAATGTAAGCAGCCATCAAAGGAAACACAACGATCCCAATGAACACATTTGCTATTCTGTGTAAATTGTTGTGAATTAGCCAGCCCACGAAGGCCGTACTGAGATAATAGATGTTGATGCCGATGATTGCCAGGCCCAATATCCACGAGATTACAATGATCTGAAACAAAGCCCAAATAAATATAAACGTGTTAATGGGCCGGCCCAATAATGGTAAATGTGGGCCGTACGGAATGAAAAGGGAAAAGATTGGGCTCACGTATATGGAGTTCTTGTGGGGGCCCATCTTGGTGCTGCTGCTACTGAATTTGAGGAGTGGAATTAGAGCAAATGGAAGCTCGAACGAAAGAATCATCTGCCACAAATTACGCATTGCCCATTAAATTAATTCTTGAAAATTAATATTTATAAATTGTAGTAATCGAAAATAGTTTAAATCAACCTCGACATTAAATGTTCTATTCTCTCACCCCATGTATTTAATTTAATATCTTTATAAAAAAGAAAAATATTAGTTTTAGTCTATGTTTTCTTTCCTACTATAAGTGGGGTGATAAAATCGAACATCTAATCTCGATGTCGATATTACAAATTTTATGTAAATTGAGTTATGTTCTTTTGACATTTATATTTTTGTTTAGAGAAAACGTATTTCGAACTTTATATTTGTTTGAAAGTTTGATTTTAAGGTTGACCAAAATATAGGAATGGAATGTTGAGACCCACCACCAATTTAGAAAATCCTTAATTAGAGCAATCTCATTTTCATCAATCCAATTCTCGTTTCTCATTCCTTTCATTGAACTCTACAATTTTTTTTTTTCACTGATTACTTGTATATCTTTACCTTTCCAATATAGTTTATAAATAGGGTCTACAACCTTTTTATTAACCATTTTCCCCTTTATTTGGATTGAATTAAAAAAAAAATCAAAAAATTCATTTTTATTTAAACATTTTAGATAAAAACTGATTAAAATGCATCTGAAAAACTATTTTGAGTAGTTGTTAAATATTCTAATTTCTTTTTAAATGACTCATTTTTTAAATTAAACACTTGAGAATATATTTCAAACACACTCCTATTCTTTGATTATTATTATTATTATTATTTTCATATTAGTTATATTGTTAAAATAAATACTTGTATAATAAGCCTATCTTTGTTCAGTAAGAAAGATATTTTAATTCTCTTTGTAGTTGATGTATTTCTATTTTATTAACATTTTTTAATATTAAATCAACTGTCAAAATAAAAACACATCACTATCAAATGAAATAGTAATAGAATAAATTTCAATTTAAATTTACTGTTGATTATTATTTGTTTAAATTAGAAGTTAGCTTAGACATATTATTTAGTAATTCATTTTAATTAGTTAAAAATATGAATGGGATATCTTAGTAATTATAATATATAAAATTAGGTTTTTGACCTTCCCTAATATACCACATAAATGAACGGGTCTTTTTAAATATAAATACGTATTTAAAAATATTTATATTTTATAGTAAAAAATTTTAAAAATATAATATAAAATGTAAATATTTTTTTGATTTTCTATTTATAAGAATTTCTCTAAATGAAAATTTTTTTATTTGAATTTTAAACGGAATAATATTCTAATATGATTGAGATTTATTAGGATAATTGTAAGTAAAAGAAACTTTAATCTCTATAATTTTAGTGGTTTTTCTTTTATCTCCATAATTTTAGTGGTTCCATTTTATTCCCAACATTTGTGTTTCTTGTTCTTACAAAATAAAAATAAAAATATACAAACCCTAATTTTTTTCACTAAAATTGGATTTATTTAGTACAACCAATAAGAATCAAGTATAATACAAAGTTTAGTTTGTTTTAGAGTAAAATATATTAGTGTTTAAAATATTTTCACTTTCTTTAAACCATCAATTAAAATTTGAATCTCTCAATACTATCTATATTCTAAGAAACCAAAATACAAATGGTTGAAATTGAAATTAGTAGAAAATTTAAATCATGTTTTTCAGATTAATTAGTTAACTTGAGTGAATATACATTTGGTACAAAGTCTAGATTTTATTTTAATGTTTAAGATGGTGCAAATTCCAAAAATAATATTTTTAATGTTTTTCAAAGTATAGATATATTGAATTTGAAATTTTCATAATTATATAAATTTATATTTCATGTTTTAAACTTATTTCCTTAAATTAAATCAAAATATGTCTCATAAATCATATAATATTACAAAATAATAATTATACTTTTTTTTTTTTTCATGTTCATAAACCAATAAATGATAGTTTATAATTAACAAATCCTCGTTAGTCCCTAAAATTTCGTAAAAATAACAATTTAGTAATTGAACTTTGATTTGTAACGATTTAGTCTCTCTACTTCGAATTTCTCAACAATTTAGTCATTTTACTTTAAATTTCGTAATGGTTCAATCTCTATTACGTATAACAACAATTAGTGTTAAGATTTTCTAAAATTTTTTTACATAAATAAACCGATAAATTAATTACAGACTCATATTTCTATAAAATATAAAATCTACATCATAAAATTAAAAAAAAAAAATCAAAATCTAATTTTGATTATTTTTTTAAGTTAGAAACTAAATTGTTACAAATTAAAAGTACAATAACTAAATTATTACATATTAAAAGTTCAAAAGTACATGAACCAAATCATTAAAAATCAAAATTCCAAGACTAAATTATTGCTCTCATAAAAGCTAGGACAAAAAATATTTTTTTAACCTAATTTATATTCAACATAATATTTAGTAAGTAATACTCCTAATTTTATAGATATTTATGAAATACATTTTGAAGAATGAATTAAATTGAAATCCAACATTTTTTTCTCTTTTAAATCCGATATATCAAACACATATCTGCATGAAATTATTTACCAAATATAACTCAATTAATTCTGAAATTTTAAGGAGTAAAAAAAAGAAAAAACAAACCGATGCAATGATGATGAGACGGCCGGCACCTTGAGGTCCACCGATGATGGATACGATGAGACTGGGCGTAATTGCAATGGACCTCGTCATAAGGTTTCTCGCCCATGTTTTCATTTTCAGGTCCAAAAATCCCTTTTTAAACAATAATTAATAAAAATAAACAATTTATTTATTTATTTATTAAAATTAAAATAGAAGTAATTAAAATACCTGCATGATGAACTGACCGGCATAAGTGCCGGTGATGCTGGAGCTTTGTCCAGAGGCAAACAACGCTATGGCGTAAATAGTGGAGCTCGATTTTCCCAGTACGTTCTGGAAATTTATAATTATATTTTATTAAAAACAAAAAAAAATTAAGAAAACGGTGCGTTTTGAGATTTGAATCGGACCTGGAGGAGGAAGGAGGCGGAGTTGAGAGTTATGTCGGAGCATTGATCGGCGGTGGTTTCGGAGACTTTTCCGACCGTACAAACGGTGCCGGAAACTGAAACGACGGCCACGTTTATTAAAAATGCTATGAACAGTGCAAATCCGCTCTCTATTAGGAAGTATCTACAGGCCTCCTGCATTGCATCCACCCCAATTTTATTTAAAACTTCAAAATGTTTAAGAATGAATTGATTTATTAGAGTAAATTTCATACACAAAACTCAAAGCTTATAAACTAAATTATAATGGGGGAAGAGTTACGTACGTTGATACCACGGACGGAATTGGGGACTTTCCTTGAGAGGACAAGAGCGGAATGAAGAAAGAGGTTATGCCTGCAGTTCCACAAATTCAATATATATATATATATATATATATATATATTTCATAATAATAATAATAATAATAATAATATTGCTTTTTACAAATTAAAGAAAAGAAAAAATGGTACGGCATAACGAGGGCGCCGAGAAGAGCGATGGCGTCGGCGGTGGCTCCTTGGCCGTTGAGCTTTGGAACAAACATTCCTTTTAAAACGCCGGTCGCCGGAGGCTTAACGTAGCTCATTTCCCCGAAGAAACACGCCGCCATTACGAACACTAATATTGCTATCAGCAATTCCAGCTTCCTCGCCTGCAACAATTCATTTATTTCCAAACATAAATTACACCTATTTAATATTTCACTTTTAAATTTTATAATTTTGCTTCTTCTTTTCTCTCCTTTTCTCTACAACTATCCTTCCAACTTTCTCTTTAATCTATTTATTTTTTCATGAGGTTCAATTTATTCGATGATTCCAACCTATAACTTTATATTCATTGAATTTTGGTAAATATCATGAGAATGGTTGTCCCACATCGAAAATATTCAAACAACCCTCCATTTCTCCCATCCATTGTCCACCTTGATTGGCCCTCTAAATCAGATAGATTCATATCCGAAAGAGGTGGACAATAAGTAGTTCTTTCAAAATTGACTATTTATCCCTCTATTAGAGGTGTTCCAGAAATATCTACGATCGAGTAATGAGTGTCGTGATGGGTCTATTTACGGTATTCCTATGTATTATTTTGGAGATTTATAATTCTACTAGGACGGAATTCCCTTGTGATGGACTGGAAGAGGGGGTACATGTCAAGTATCCGCTTGGGATCATGTCTTCTTAGGACTATTTTGGATGTACAATTCAATTTCGGTAGTAATATTCCGTTTCAGTTAGACAATGCAGAACACTTTAAGATTTAATATGCTAACTCTAGTTAAACTCTTGTTTTATATTCTTTTGTTTGAGAGTGGAAAAAGTGGTGTAAAAACTTTTACATAGTGTTTTTGTAATTGAATCTCTGTATAGTTATAGTAATTTTTTATATAGTTTATTTCTTTCAAACGGGTCCTGATTTTTCTCCAATTTTAAAGTTTTTCACCTAAATTCTTTGCTTATTTTTGCCCAAATATGTTAATTATCATTGTATATTACTCATATATTATTATTGAAACATTAATTAAATATAGTTTAAATTATATATTCGATCTGTATAATTTGAAAAAAGTTAAAATATAGTTTTTATGATTTAAAAATTAAATTCCTTTCCAATTGTTTAATGAAATAAGACTATTAATGTTTTATCAAGAAAATTTTCACAAATAAAAAAATGCCAAACTGTTCACAAATAGAAAAAAAATCAGTATCTATTAGTGATAGATTTCTATCAATTTCTATCATTGATCAACATTGATGGACTTCTACAACCTCTATCAAGATCTATTAAAGAATATTAAAAAAATTTATTTTGTGTAAATAGTTTATCTTATTTTTCTATTTTTGAAAATCACCCTTTTATCAAATTACATATAAAATTCTATCCAACCATAAAAATAAAACTCTAGTCACTTTTACATGATTGGTCTAGACTTTAACTTCTCCAAACTATATATTAAATATGTCACTAACTTTTTTTCAAATGATAATATATCATTACCTTATCATTATTTAATATGAAAAAGATATATCCATGGCTATACCATTTTTGTTCTATTAGAAAGATACCAATGATAATATTCCAATAGAAAATATATCACTAACCTATCATTAATAAAACAACCAATATATTAATGTAGAGGTTTGTCCTTGATTATCACAAAATCCTCTTTATTTCAAATATAAAGTTGAAGGATCATTAAAGTAGAAATTAAAATTTTTTAGAATATGAATAGAAGGTTAGGGGAAAATAAAATAAGGTTAAAAATATTGAGAACTAAAAGGTAAATTTTAAATAATAATAATTCCTTTAAAATAAATAAATAATAATTAATTTACCCCATATCTTTGGAGTCCAAGGAGCAAGAGGGTACTCAAACCGGTGAGAAGAACCCCAGCCCAAACAGGAATATGGAATAGAATATTCAGAGCAAAGGCTGTTCCTATCACTGCAACCAAACACAAAATAATCAAAATTAATTAATTAAGAAAAAAAAAAGGAAGGAAAATATCTTTTTTTTATTATTATTAGGCTTTGGATATAGTTTCTATTTGTCAAAATATTACACATTTAGTTCTTAAGTTTTGAGTTTAGTTTCAATTAGTCGTTAAGTTTCAATATGTTACAATTTTACCTTTTAACATTTGAGTTTTGCTTCAATTTGGTCCCTATATTTCAAGGCTTACATTTTTAACCTTCATTATTCACTAAATACTCATTTTCTGTCTTAATTTATATTAATAAATTAAATATCATTAAAAGAATTGTAATTAATTATGTTTCATATTTTTTTTATCACTTTTAAAAGTAATTTTAAAATTTCACTCATAATTATTTTTAATTAATTAATAGAAATTAACCTCAATTATTGAAAGGGAATACTTAATTTAAAAAATTGAGGTTAAAAACGCAAAATCTTAAAATTTAGAGGCCAAATTGAAATAAAATTTAAATCTCAATGGTAAAATTATAACATTTTGAAACTTAGGGATTAAATCGAAATAAAACTCAAAATTTAAGGACAACATGTGTAATATTTAAAAACTTAGAGACCAAATAAAAACTAGGCCCAAAAGTTAGAGATCAAAAGTATTTTTCTCTAAAAAATGGGGAGAAAATACTTTTTTTTTGTTCTAATTTCTATTTGGTCTCCTGAATTTTAAAATGTTATACATTTAGTCCTTAAGTTTGGAGTTTTGTTTCAATTTAATTTATAATTTTCAAAATGTTCCAATTTTTTTCTTTAAAATTTGAGAACTAAATATAGAATATTTTGAAACGTATTAATCAAATAGAAACTAGATAAAAAAAAGTTAAGAGATAAAAAGATATTAAAAAAATAGTTAACTAGATTAATTAAGTGTAATAAAATAAATAAAATAAATAAAATAATACCTTCTGGAATATCGGCTGCTATTACAGCAACTTCAGCTAGCAACCAAAGGCAGTACTTTACAAATATGGGATATTCGGCTTTGCAAACTTCCGAAAGGTGTTTTCCTTTTTATTAAAAAGAAAAATAGTAAATTAGTGTTAATTAATTAATGAATAAGTAATTAATAACCATGAATTATTTTCGTGGTTGATTAATCTTGATGTTAAATTATTATTAATATTTTTACTTACCGGTGCTTACGCCAAGATTTGCAGCGAGGGATTGGATTATGAGCGCAAATATTAATCCGATAAGCACCACCCATAGAAGCTGCCATTAATTAATTCAACATTATATTTTTATTTTTAAAAATAATTACAATATCAATAAAATTCTCTTTTCTTACAAAAGCAAATGCACTTATATACTTATTTTTTTAAAAGAAAAAAACTTATACAAATTAAAATTTACGAAAATCAAACTACTCCGTTCAACCGATTCCCTCTCCTTTGGTGACATTCATTAAATTATAAGAGAGAAATCTCTTAAATATTTATATCTCGTGATAATTATAATTTTTTTTTTTATATTTATATTTAATAATTTTATTATGAAATAACTATATTGTAGCGATCTCATTGATTTTGTTTACCTCGAATCCGTGATTAGCTCCAGCCTGCAAGTCCGTTTCCACTAGAAATTGACCAAACAAAAGAAAAGACATGATATAGTCCGTCAAGTTACAACTTAAAAAATATATATTTTTAAATTAAAATATTTCAAACAACGAAAATTTAAATATATATTATATAGGTAAGAAAAATAAATAAATAAAAACAGAACCTTGCTTACTTACTAGTTAATTAGGTATGTATACTATATAATAAAGTTAATACTATTATCTAATTCTTTTGAAAATTTTGAACCACTAAAAATGCTGAAAAGTCAAGGTTGTATTGGTTAATTATTTTGTTTTTAAAAATTAAGCTTATTTTGTTTTTACCTTTTTTTTTTTATGATGATTTACATTTTTCTCAAGTAAAATTGTTGAATTCTTAATGAAATTAAACCAGCTTTTATAAGGTTTTTTTTTTTTTTTTTTTTTGAATTTTCAAAATTTAGCTTAAAAGTAGATAAAAAAAAAAGAAGATTTTTTAGATAAAAGTAGTGTTTATAGTTTTAATTCTAAAAAATAAAAAATCAAATTATTACCCAACAAGACTTTAATTTTTTTAAAAAATATTTAGGTACAATTCATTACTATTTTTTTTTTTTTTTTTTTTTTTGCATGAATAAATTTAGGTAAACTTACAGTTGCCAGGATCAAGGTAAGCCAATGAGACAAGGAAGCCAGGACCAACATGTGATAGAAACTTTCTCCATCCAGGTTTCTAAATAATCAAAATGAACATAAAATTAAAAAAATAAAAAAACTAAAGAAAATATTTAATTTCACTTTAAATTTTATGTTTCTTTCTTTTTCATAAGAGATTATCAGCGACGACCTGATGATTGATGGTTTGTTCTTCTCGATGATTCTGTGGCTTGACGGTGTTGGTCGGAGTTGCCGTTGCCACTCCCGTGTTAACCGCTGCTATGCGGTTGCTGCCACCACCGAAGGACGGTGTGGCCACCGTACTCATTTGTGCTTCCTTCTGCTGACTTCCCATTTCTTTTATTCTCTCTTCAGTGTCGATGCTGTCGACTTGACGAATAAGCCGTTTGCGTATTTATAATGAGAGGTTAGCCATCGTGTTCACATTTTGACATGTTTATAAATTGAGAAAATTATCTTTTCAGTTCCAAAATTTAAAAAATGTACACTTTTAATTTTGAATTTATAAAATTAAGTCTATTTAGTCAATTTTATTTACCAATTTTTCAAAATATATAGTTTTAGTCATCATAATAAAAATGATTTAAAAAATCTTTGAAGTATTTTTTATTTGATTTTTAAAAATAGTTATATGATGTTTAAAATTAGAAAAAAAAAATAGTTTCAAAGACGATGTGGTTTTTAAAAATTATTCTTCTAATTTAAAATGAAAAATAATTATTCAAAATAATAGTATGAAGCTATTTCAGAGACATTTTAAATATATTTTTAAAAATAATGATTAAAAAAATAAATTTTGAAAACTCAAGAACCAAATGGATCTATTCTTATAAACATGATAACTAAAAAGGTATATCTTTTATATTCAGGGACCAAACACACATATTCTTTTAACCTTGAGGACCAAAAAGGTAATCAACCCTCGTAAATTTTACATTTGCTACAATATTGTTGTAATTATATCTAAAAAGATTATCATTAATTGGAAATTTAAAAGGAACAGTGACAAACTAGTTAAGTTTATGGACAAATATCAATTTACACCTATGAACTTTAGAGGTTGTCAATTTAAACCCTACATTAATAGCTATATCAATTTAAACTTTGTACTTTCATATATATATCAATTTAAACCTAAATTAATATATGTATCAATTTAAACCTTGAACTTTCATAAGTGTATCAATTTAAATCTTGAAGTTTTATAAGTTATCAATTTAAACCCCCAATTATGTTTTATTTAGATACATTTAAAGAAATTTAGGGTTTAAATTGATATATTTATTAAAGTTCAGGGTTTAAATTGATATACTTATGAAAGTTCAGAGTTTGAATTGATACAATTATTAGTTTGAGGTTTAAATTGATACTGTCCCAAGTTTAGAGATTAAATTGATACAACTATTAGTTTAGAATTTAATTTGATACAACTTCCAAATTCAGAGACAAATTTATACTTTTAATCTCGTTTTTCCACTAAAAATATACTCAATTTTAAACCTTTGGCATTAATGTCTACTAATTAATTAAAAATATTTATGAATGGGAAATTTAATTTTAATTTTAACAGTAATGAAAAGTAGTGAAACTTAATCAATTATAATTTTTTTTTAGGAAAAAGGTAACTAATAGACATTACTACAAGATATATAAAATGACTATTTAGTGGGAAAAAAAAAAAGAAAAATCAAATTTAAAAGCATAAAATCTTGAAAGTTATGAATATCAAACAAAATTTAAATCTCAAAGGTAAAATCATAATATTTTGAAACTCTGAGACTTAAATTGAAAGCAACTTCAAAACTTAGATGGAATGTGTAACATTTTGAAACTTAAAAGACCAAATCGAAACTAACCCAAAAAGTAGAAAAAAATTACTTCATTGAAACATAGATAACTAACTACCACACATTCAATATGTTATTGACTTTTTAATGGCAAAGAGTGTTGTTTATGAAGTTTTGTCAAACAACTATAATATAGTATACGAACTTTTTAAAGTATATGAACCAAATTCTAATATTTTTCAACTCATTCCTCAAATTTGTTCCTCTCGTGCCATATGCCCTTACCTCTCCTTTTGCCAAAAGAAACGACATGTCACTTTCCTTACACTCTCGATGATTAGAATGACATTTACTTACTATTAGGTCTTTGATACATTATTAAGTAATCTAAATTATTGACCTCTGCTTTGTTAGTCATTATACCCACTTGAAGTTATTGTCCTACTACAAATATCCAAAAAGGAAAAAAAAAATAATACTAATAAATAACGTATTGTTTCAAGCTACCTTATATTATATACTCACAAATGTCTATTATAACATATGGTTTTTGTTATATTTAAATTGGATGTATTTGTTATAGTCAATAGGACTTATTTTCTAAAACGTATTACACTGTTATATGATAGCAACATCTGAAAAATAATTATAATATAAACAAAAACAGCTTATTTAAGTTTATTAATCAACAATTAATAAACAATTAATGAGAAAAAAAAAAGAGAGAAATTTTTGTTTTACTTTCGAGTCAATTTTGACCTTAAAATTTTAATTCAATCAATTTAAAGTATAATATTGAATAAGAGCGAAAGTTAATACCATCAGTTAATTGAGTTGATTTTGTCTATATTTTTTTTGAGGCATCCGTAGTTAAAAATAAATGTGTGATGATATTTGTTAGATAATATAATATTAAATTTATTTTCAATCAATAAAAAATAAATGAGTATTTTTCTTTGTTGGGATATTTTGGGATGGATTTAGATGTTTTATAATAAAACAAGTTGTATAATAAAAAAAATTCGAAAAAAAAAAGAGAAATTCTGATTTTAATCCAAAATTTTGAATCATAAATAATGGATTTGTTTGAGTTGCTGGTTGAAATAATTCTGATTATGAACACATCAGTATGGTTATGAATTAATCTAATATTGGTTAATAAAAAAAAAACTAATATTGGTTAATCATTTATGATAAGACACTAAAATGCCACGTTTACCATTATTTAAACTTAATTCATCAATTGTAATTTAAAAATCCAAAATGGGATATTATTGGCTATGGATAAGAAGATCTAAAAAATCCAAAATTTTAGGATGTTATTTGTTCAATAATGGTATGGATAAAAAAATTCCAAATTTTAGAATATTATTTACTTACTACTGGTATCAATAAAAAAAATCCAAATATTTGGGATTTTTTTGTTTGATAAAGGTATGGATAAAAAAATCTTAAATTATGAAATGTTATTTGCTAAAGTATTGATAAAAAAAATCTAATATTTCGTTGGAAAATGGTTAAGTAAACAACACTAATCGTAATGAAATTATTTTTACAAAATAGATGAGTAAACATGTTCAAAAGTAATCTAATTACTATATGACTAAGGTCTATTATAATTGATTCATCAATTAAAATCCATTATGTTTACACCATTTTTTATTATAGGTGGGTAAATGAGGCCTAATTACTATCTTAAAAATTGATGGTTCAATCTCTTACCAACCATTGTTGAGCTTAGAAAAAAATCTATTATATCGGATTATTAATTGAAAACATTATGTTAATATGGTAATTTTATTGAAATATGTTGAAAATTTAAAATGTATCAATTTAATTAAAACAATCTATCTATACTTCACTTAATTAAGAAAAAAAAAGAAGAAGAAGAAAGAAAAAAAGAAAAAAAGAAAAAAAAACGACAATGGAAAGTATTGAATGACACCCAATTTTATATTCTGTTTTTATACATTTAAAAATGTTTCTAGTGCTAATTGATCAATCAATTGACAAAAACATTTTACAAGTGTTTTTTTTACATATTATTATTTTTAATTTTTATTCATATATATATATGTGTGTGTGTGGAATGATGCAAAGTTTAATTTAATATGTGATTTTAATGATGATGAAGTTGGTGTAAATTGGAAGTTGATAAAACAAAACTAAAATAATTATTAGAATTGATAAACAAAGATTAATGTAAGAAATAAAGAAAGATTGATGAACTTGAAATCGATGAACAAAATTGATGTAGGAAATATAAACTTACTTGAATTCAAGAACTTATGAAGAACTTTTGGGAGAAATGAAGAACTTTTTGAAGGAGAAAATGAAGAACTTTATTTTTCAACAAAAGGTACAAAGTTCTCTCTCTTTTCTCTCAAGGCAAAAACTTGTAGAACATAACATGATATGACCTCCCCTATATATATATTGTAGTTTGACAATATGTGGGTGAGAATTCAAACTTTTGACCTATTGGTCGAGTATACAAGTTTTATGTCAATTGAACACTGCTAATGTTACCTAAGAACTCTTTTTTCCTAATTTCAAACTATGATGACTTTGCATGAAAATTATTTTGGGCATGATATGAATATAAAATACAACTAGAAGAAAATATAAGTCAGGGCCTTGTGAAGATAAACATAAAGGGGTGGTTTGTTTCGTGAGAATCCAAGATTTTTACGAAGTGGGTACTTGGATTACCGCATTTGTTTTACGGTGATGTAAGATGTCCGGATATATGAAGATTCTCAAGCATATTAAGATGTTCTTGTGGAGGATATCTTGAGAATTTTGGATGCCCTCCTAAAAAATGAGGTTTCTAAATTCCCGTGTTGATGCATCATCTTTTTACTTTTTAACATTTTTCTTATATATATATATAAACACCACTCTTCTTTACTTTCATTTTATAATTAAAATATATATTGTAACCTATGTATTTTACTCTCTTTGATTATATTGTAACTGTTTTTATTTTTTTAAAAAAAAATATTCAAAATCAAATTAATATTTATTTTATATATATATATATATATATATATTGGGTTGAGAAAAATAACAAATAAATAATAAAACTATATCAATTTACAAAGAAATTGAAATTAATTATAGCAAATATGTTATATAAGTTCAAATTATATTAAATTAGTTGTAAATTAATGAATGTTCGTAACGACATTTTTTGAACCTTATGTAAATTTAAGATATTCTCGTGTAAAAATCTTACAAAACAAATATAATTATGAGAGTATTTCTAGATGTCTTGAAAAATATTCTTATAAAACAAATATGGTTATTTGAGGATGTCAAACATCGATAATTTCGAACATTTATAATTTTAGACATCTAAAGATTTCGATTATATCTATATTCCCAAAAAAAACAAATCCCCCATATATGATAAGTGACAAGTTTAAATATTGCAAGAATGCTTTTACTTATTTATTTATATAAGAACAATTCATTTGGACTTGTTTCATGCCTCCCATACTTGACATAAAAATAGTCTTTATTCTCTCTCTTTGGTATATAGAATATATATAGCATTCCAATTTGTTAAAACTTTGTTTGAGTATGGAACTGAGGCAGTGAGCTTTAATGAGATTTTGCTTTCATTTAGATTTCTTCTCAACTGTTTTTTTTTCTTTAAATAAATTATAATTGAAACTTTGATTTCTTTTCATTACGTATCCGTCGTATAGAATTTTATTATACGATTTCAATAAATGTGAATATATGTTTACTAGATCAAAGAGGATATGTATTAGATATTTCATTTTTATAGATTTTGGGATGTTTTATGATATTGATTTTAGATTTAAAAATAATTTTGAAAAATATATACGAAAAGATAATTATTGCAAGAGCTTGAAGAAATAAGCCACGAGATTAGGTTTATTTGTGTGTTTGAGATGTCGTTGTTTAGACTAACAATTATAATAACTAAACACGTCTATTATCATGACACCAAATTTAGTATATAAATATGTTTCTCATACTTTTTAAAGACGGTATATTGTATCTATTTTCTATGTATTTTGTTCTTTTATATGTATGACATTTCGAAATCTAATATTCAATAAAATAAATAAGAATTTTAAAATTCCATCCTTTAAAATTTAAAATTAGCTAAGAATGGGATAATACTTGCCCTTTTTTTCTTTATCCTCATTTTATCTGTGACATGATTAATCATAGATTATAAGAATGTCGTGTCAGCGTAATAACAAAGAGACAAATATAATCAAAGTTTATTAGTAGAATTTAACCAAATTTCCCTCTAATTATATACCTCATAGAAATAGATCAATGTAGCATCTTCATGTACGTAATACGTTGAATTTGGATTAATTTTACAATATTAGGATAACAATTTGCAATAAACTTGGATGCGCTCTTATTGGATAATTAATAACGTCAGAGTATTATTATTATTATTATGTTTATGTTTATGTTTATTTATTTATGGTTTATTTGGTTGACAAATTATAGTGTCATTATTTAAATGATTATGATTTGTTATTATTAAACAGAATTATGGTGACATGTTAAGAGATAAGGCATGGCACGTGCCATTAACAATTGGGCACGCAGCACCCACATGATCATTTCTTTGCACTTCGGTAGTTTGACATGGGAGCCTCCGGTAAATTGTTAGGAAAAGTAATTATTTCCATTTTTTTTTAGGATAAAACTTTTAAGTCGAGAGTAGTGGTACTCGATAGTACTTTTAGAGATAATTAAGTATATAGCAATTGTTCACATGAGGTTTCTAGAGAAACGTGTTTCGTGGAGTAGAACTTGAGTTGGTGTTGATTTTGGAATTGATTTGATGCGATGTGGTTCGATCTCTAATATTTGATCCTCTAATTCTCTCTCAGTTGGGTGAATATGCTTGACTTGGAGAAGGAAAGCACCGAACGTTCTTGAAGTAGAAGTCTTGGAAGCTTGGAGTAGAAGTCTTGGAAGAGTATTTGTGTCTTCAAAGGTCTTCTGCCTTATAGGAGTGCAGCTTCAGGAGTCTTGGAAGCTTGAAGTAGAAGTCTTGTAAGAGTATTTGTGTCTTCAAACGTCTTCTGCCTTATAGGAGTGCAGCTTCAGGAGTCTTGGAAGCTTGAAGTAGAAGTCTTGGAAGAGTATTTGTGTCTTCAAACGTCTTCTGCCTTATAGGAGTGCAGCTTCAGGAGTCTTGGAAGCTTGAAGTAGAAGTCTTGGAAGAGTATTTATGTCTTCAAAGGTCTTCTGCCTTATAGGAGTGCAGCTTCAGGAGTCTTGGAAGCTTGAATTAGAAGTCTTGGAAGAGTATTTGTGTCTTCAAAGGTCTTCTACGTTATAGGAGTGCAGTTTCAGGAGTCTTCGAAGCTTGAAGTAGAAGTCTTGGAAGAGTATTTGTGTCTTCAAAGGTAGCACTAAGAACAGCGGAGGAACGCATAGAAGATAGGCGTAAGTCTTCTGTCTTATAGGAGTGCAGCTTCAGGAGTCTTGGAAGCTTGAAGTAGAAGTCTTGGAAGAGTATTTGTGTCTTCAAAGGTCTTCTGCCTTATAGGAGTGCAGCTTCAGGATTCTTGGAATCTTGAAGTAGAAGTCTCGGAAGAGTATTTGTGTCTTCAAAGGTCTTCTATCTTATAGGAGTGCAGCTTCAGGAGTCTTGGAAGCTTGAAGTAGAAGTCTTGGAAGAGTATTTGTGTCTTCAAAGGTCTTCTGCCTTATAGGAGTGCAGCTTCAGAAGTCTTGGAAGCTTGAAGTAGAAGTCTCGGAAGAGTATTTGTGTCTTCAAAGGTCTTCTGCCTTATAGGAGTGCAACTTCAGGATTCTTGGAAGCTTGAAGTAGAAGTCTCGGAAGAGTATTTGTGTCTTCAAAGGTCTTCTGCCTTATAGGAGTGCAGCTTCAGAAGTCTTGGAAGCTTGAAGTAGAAGTCTTGGAAGAGTATTTGTGTCTTCAAAGGTCTTCTGCCTTATAAGAGTGCAGCTTCAGGAGTCTTAGAAGCTTGAAGTAAAAGTCTTGGAAGAGTATTTGTGTCTTCAAAGATCTTATTCCTTATAGGAATGCAGCTTCAGGAGTCTTAGAAGCTTGAAGTAGAAGTCTTAGAAGAGTATTTGTGTCTTCAAAGATCTTCTGCCTTATAGGAGTGCAGCTTCAGAAATCTTGGGAGTCCTCTACTTGTTAGTGAATTCCTTCTGGGTCTTCTGAGTGTAGAAGATGCTGCCTTTACAAATGAAGAGAACATCTCTATTTATAGAATTCTCAGATGGGCTTCGTGGGCTTGGTTGGTCCATGGGCCTGACCCTTGGGCCCAATTAGCTGGTTTTGCGCCTGATATGGAATTTGGGTCCAATTCAACTTTTTTTTCTTTTTTTTTTTTGTAGTCTGGAATTTAATCTCATCTGATTCATCCGCGTGACGTCATCGAAACTTGTCTTCAATTCAATTCGGGACATGTGTCAACTTCTAATTGGACCCAAAGTCAATGATTTAGAAATTCGTCGTTAATTTAGCAAACGACGTGGTGACTTGTGTTGGTCCAAAATTTCTCATTCAACAAATGCCCCTTTTTCGAGATTTATGCACATATATGGGTGGATGAATCTAAAAAAAAAATGTAATTTGAGTTCAAAGTATGATTTTTTTTGACTATTTTAATTTGATGCATCATTATGATCAAAATATGAGAATTTAGCTAAAAATTTTAATTTGAAATCTTGTTCGTTTGACACACTTTCACTAAGTAAACTTTAATTTGAACTAAAGTAGAATTTATGTCCCACTTTAATTGTAAATTTAATTTAATTTGAATTCAGAATAGAATTTAGGGTGAAATTGAATCTTGATCAATTTTGGTTTGAGATAAAAATTTGGGATATGCTCAATTGTACTTGGAAATGAGTATAGAAACTAAGGTTGATTTAAATTTGAGATAAAATTTGGAATATAGCCAAATTTTGACTCGGCATTTTATTCATAACTCAATATCAAGATTAACCATTCGAATATTGATAAAATTTGGGATATGGCCAAATTTTAATTTGGAACGGATTTGACATTTATCTCACCCGATTTGGCTGGCTTGAATTTAGAATAAAAATTTGGATTAGAAATTTTAGACTGAGATTTGGAATAATAGTTGATTTTAATTTCAATTTGAATGTAATATGAATTTGAACTTAAATGGAAGATATTTTGGAGAGCCAATGTATTGGAAGACAACCTTACTAGCTAGATCAGGCCATTACCAGCGATACCAAGCCATTATCAGCGAGATCAGGCCATTACCAGTGATACCAAACCATTACCAGCGAGATCAGGCCATTACCAGTGATACCAAGCCATTACCAGCTATACCAGGCCATTACCAGCGAGATCAGGCCATTACCAGCGATACCAAGCCATTACTAGCGATAACAGGCCATTACCATCAATACCAAGCCATCACCAGTGATACCCTACCAACTTCATGGTGACACCTTACCAACTTCACCAGGAACTTAATTTGAGAATAAATTCGATTCGTTTAACAACTAAATAAAGAATGATTGTTGCGGAGACAAGAAGAAGAAGAGTGTAGAAACGTAGAAGATCTACATCTTCAAGGTGCTGAAGCAAGTTCATCCAAACATCGGTATTTCCAGCAAGGCCATGGGTATCATGAACAGCTTCATCAACTATATCTTCGAGAATTGGCCAAACACATTGTCTCTGAAGGCACCAAGGTGGTGACTAAGTTCACAAGTTCCTCTCCTTTTGGAGAGAGCAAGATTTTGAGGGAGAAAGTAGGAGAGAGCGAGATTGTGGGAGAGAGCGAGATCGTGGGAGAGAGCGAGATCAGTGAGAGCATTTCGAGCGAGATTGTGGGAGAGAGCGAGATTTTAGGAGAGAGCGAGATTGTGGGAGAGAGCGACACTGGAGAGAGCGAGATCAACGAGAGCCTTTCGAGCGAGATTGTGGGAGAGAGTGACACCAACGAGAGGATTTCGAGCGATATTCTCCATTATTATTATTATTATTATTATTTTATTAATAATAATTTTTTTCTTTTACTTTTTTTTTTCAGGCAGCCGTCTATTTTGTGGCTAGCGATACCAGCCTTAGCGAGATTTTCTTCTCTATACTGTTGGCTTATGCCAGATTCTCTTAAGTCTTAAGCTTAAAACTCCTCGCTGTTGAATCTGGGGATCCAAAACTCCACCGTGACCCCTAATTCAAGCAACCTCCAATCGAGCTTGATCTTTTTTGTTGACTCTTAACTAATTTCAGCAAGAATCGAAGTTCCACAACAAAATAAACAGTATTCAGTTTGAGTAACCCATGATTTTATCAGATTTCAACTGATTAGTAGAAAAAAAATCTCATCGAACTTAGCTATATAAATACTGGTAGGACGCATGCTCTTCTTCATCTTGTAGTGTGATCTCCTTCGTTCTTACGTCCTTTCCATCCTTTGTCAATCACACTTGGATTGCAATAGGAAGCTATAAGTGAGGAGAAGGGAGAAAGAAGGAAGGATGGGGAATTAGGGCTTCCCCTTTTTTTTTTTTTTTTGCTCTCTTTTTATTATTATTATTATTTTACTAACTTGCCCCCCTACTATTTTTTTTTGTAGGAGTTACGGTGCAACTAAAGGAGTACAACAAAACAAGTTTTTTTTTTTAATCTCATCGACCCGTCTTTGGTGCGCTTATGTATCCTGATCGTCATGGGAGGGGCCCACAAAGACTTACAACTCTCCCATTCGATCACCCTAGGTGAATCCTGAAAAGGTCTACTTTGTAGCACCGTTCGTACATTCTGATCGTCATGGGAAAGGCCCCGCAAAGGCTTACAATTCTCCCATTCGATCACCCTAAGTGGATCCCAAAAAGATCTGTAGCACCGTTCGAACATCTTGATCGTCATAGGAGGGGCCCCGCAAAGGCTTACAACTCTCCCATTCGATCACCCTAGGGAGGATCTAAGAAAGGTCTACCTTGTAGCACCGCTCGTGTATCCTGATCGTCATGGGAAGGGGCCCCGCAAAGGCATACAACTCTCCCATTCGATTACCCTAGGGAGGATCCTCGAAAGGTTTGCCTTGTTATGTTACTCCTTGATCAAAATTTGAAGATAAGGGAAATATGCCATTGAGTATTTAAAGATGAGGCGGATATGCCATCAAACCTTGAAGATAAGAAGAATGTGCCGTCAAGATTTTGAATGGAGTCAAGTTGGCTAGAGTCGATCTCGCGTACAAGGCGGAGCCAGACGGACCGAAGTCGTCCTCGCATATGAGGTGGAGCCGGATGGACTAGAGTCGTCCTCGCATATGAGGTAGAGCTAGACAAACGAAACTTGATCTCACATATGAGGTGGAACCACACCTACATTTTTTTAGAGGAAGCGAAGCTACACAAATTTTGGAGAAGAGGTGAAGTTGTACCAATATTTTGGAGAGGAAACAAAACCGCACCACGACTTTGAAGATGGAGCGAATTCGCGTCATCAGTTTGGAGATGAAACGAAGCCACGCCACAACTTGGAGATGAAGCGAAGCCGCGTCATTAGTTTGGAGATGAAATGAAGCCACGCCACGACTTTGAAGATGAAGTGAAGCTGCGTCATTAGTTTGGAGATGAAACGAAGCCACGCCACGACTTGGAGATGAAGCGAAGCTGCGTCATTAGTTTGAAGATGAAATGAAGCCACGCCACGACTTTGAGATGAAGCGAAGCCGTGTCATTAGTTTGGAGATGAAACGAAGCCACGCCGCGACTTGGAGATGAAACGAAGCTGCGTCTTTAGTTTGGAGATGAAATGAAGCCACGCCACGACTTTGAAGATAAAGTGAAGCCGCATCATTAGTTTGGAGATGAAACGAAGCCACGCCACAACTTGGAAATGAAGTGAAGCCGTGTCATTAGTTTGGAGATGAAGCGAAGCCACGCCACGACTTGGAGATGAAGCGAAGCCACGTCATTAGTTTGGAGATGAAATGAAGCCACGCCACGACTTTGAAGATGAAGTGAAGCAACGTCATTAGTTTGGAGATGAAACGAAGCCACACCATGATTTTGTAGATTGAGTCATTGAAGATGGAGCCGAGCCATGCACACCGAGCTTGAACTTGAAGATGAAGCGGAGTTATGCACACTGACTTTTAACTTGAAGATGGAAATGGGGCCATGCATACCAATCTTGAACTTAAAGATGGAAAGGGATCAACGAAGCCTTTGAACTTAAAGATGGAGAAGCATCGATGAAGCCTTTGAACTTAAATATGGAGAAGCATCGACGAGACTTTCGCACTTGAGTTTGACAAAGCATCGACAAATTCTTCGCATTTGAGTTTGATGAAGCATGAAGCTTTGGTAGTAGGCTTGACTTTGTGACTTTGAGCATGAAGATGAAGCATCGATGGAGCCTCTAAACTTGAAGATGGAGAAGCGTATAAGTTTACTTTTAAAGAGGAAGCAAAACGCATTCCACGTGTGTGCCTTTTATTTACTGTGTTGGCTCCTTACGAGGGATGAACATCTTCAACCCATTGCGTTGCCCCCAATAGGGATGAACATCTTCAATCTGAAGTGTCATTCTTTGACGAGGATGATCAACATCAATCTTGTAGTATTATACTTAGGTGGTTGTGGTACCTCTTCTGATGGACTAAACTTAAATTTCTTTAAGTTTCCTTCGTACCTTTAAAGAATGGGATCGAATCATGACGTAGTTTAAGTTTTTTTTTTTAACTGGACTGAACTTGAAGTTTCTTTCAAGCTGCCTACATACACTTCTTAATGATAGGAATTAAGTCATAATGTAGTTCGAAGAGAATTTTTTTCTTTTTATGGGCGACTGAATTTAAATTTCTTTAAGTTGCCGATGTACCCTTTATAATGAAAGGAATCAAGTCGTAACGTAGTTCATAGAGAAATTTTTTTTCTTTTTATGGGCGACTGAACTTAAATTTCTTTAAGTTGCCTACGTACCCTTTATAATGAAAGGGATCAAGTCGTAACGTAGTTCATAGAGATTTTTTTTTCTTTTGATGCGCGACTGAACTTAAATTTCTTTAAGTTGCCTACGTATCCTTTATAATGAAAGGGATCAAGTCGTAACGTAGTTCATAGAGAAATTTTTTTCTTTTTATGCATGACTGAACCTAAATTTTTTTAAGTTGCCTATGTACCCTTTATAATGAAAGGGATCAAATCGTAACGTAGTTCATACAATTTTTTTTTTGGGCCGATCACATTTTAAGCTCATGCGGGCTAGGAGCATCATGCAGTTTAGGCTCTTGCGATGAAGAGCTTTTTCATTTAAACTTTAGAAGCTCTTATTTCATCATGGTTTTGATCATCCTCTTCATTTGTAGGATTCGTTAATATGATGAGTTTTGGCTTCACTATCAAGGAACCTTCTGTACTTATGTTAACAGAAAATTTCCTCTTCATGCATGAAGGGACACGACTGTGAATCTTTTCGCCGTTGTTTTCTTCATGGAATGACGTCGCCTTCAAGATTTTCATCCTTCCTTTATGTTGATCGCTTGTTGTCTTGAGACGATCAAAAGCAGATATTGAAGGTCGATCTTTCTTTGATGTGGATATACTTAGCCTTTTGAAGGCTGAAGTTCGAGCAGAAGTAGTCGTTGGATATTGGTCTTCTTCTCCTACTGTGGCCATACTCAATATTTGAAAGACTGAAGATCGAGCACTTGAAGGCTTAATACGATCGAAGACAGAAGTTCTTTGCTTCATTTCTTCTAAGTTTTTTACTTCTTCAGCAGTCATCTGATTGTTGTCGACTTCCATTATGCCGACAGTGTGACATGCAATAACTTCTTATACTTTTTCTGGATGATTATTGAGAAAGCTTCTTGGGAGAAATTCTGCCAAAGTTGCCAGCCGTCGGAATTGAGGGAAGTCTTTGTCTTCTTTCTTAGCAGGCTTAGGCTTCCGTGTCATCTTTTTGCCTTTCTTTTTATGAGTCTTTTCTTCTTCTATAGCTTCGATAGAAACGCGACTCTTTTTGGGTGAAGTTTGGTTGTCTTCTCTTTTGATGAGTCACTACTATCCACCATTTGTTGTCATCTTCAACAAGTTCACCTTTATTTTCGGAATTTGTTGTTTGAATCTCTTGTTAGAACCGAACAACTATATGCTTGAATTCTCCAAACTGGATCGGACTTTGTCTTTGAGCATGGGACATAGATAGTATTGGAACATTTGAAGTCACCACTATTGTAGCGTGATTTGTCTGAGCTACTTCATCCAAATCTAGCTCAATCTTCTTTTCACGAGCCAACTTCATAATTCGTTCCTTCAGCACAAAGCACCTTTCAACTGGATGGCTAATGACCCGATGATACTTGCCGTAGTTAGGATCATCTATTTTTCCTTCTTGTTCCGGCCGCTTGCATTCTGGTAGCTGAATAAGTTGCTTCTCTAGTAGTTGCTCTAACATATCTGCCACATCAGAGTCAGGGAATGGATAAACCTTCTCTTTTTGTTCTTTAAGAGTTGGGCGACGTTTCTCGCCTTCATTGTTCCTTCTTTCAAATTTTGTTTGTTTTCCTTTGGAGGAAAATTTCAGCGGGGTCACATGAATGACCATAGATTCTTTTGTGGCACTACCCACGATCTTTTTAGTGCCCTTGGCATCATTTTTGTATTTTCTCCCTTCAGAGACTAGGAAATCTTTAGTTCCCCTATTGGAAATGCTCAGCTCCATATCATGAGCGCGTGTTGCCAGCTCTTCAAACGTACGAGGTTTTATCCCTTGTAGGATGTAGAGAAGCTCCCAATGCATGCCTTAAGTGCACATTTCCACTACAGATAATTCAATAAGTCTATCTTTGCAATCTACACTTAATGCTTTCCATCGGTTGATGTAATCGATGACTGTCTCTCCCTTCCACTGTTTGGTGTTTGTCAGTTCCATCATGCTAACAGTACGCCTTGTACTGTAGAAGCGGTTTAGGAACTCCCTTTCTAGTTGTTCCCAACTGTCAATCACTTCTGGCTCCAAATCAGTATACCAATCGAAAGCATTTCCTTTCAAGCTACGGACGAACTGCTTGACTAGTTGGTCTTCTCTAGTTCCTGCATTTTCACAGGTTTCAATGAAGTGTGCAATATGTTATTTTGGATTGCCCTTTCCATCGAAATTCTGGAACTTTTGAGGTTGATACCCAGCTGGCATTCTCAGGTTGTCGATTCTCTTGGTATGTGGCTTGGAGTACATAAAGGAGGTTTGCAACGGTCTTTCGTACTGAGCTCTTATGGAGTTTGTGATCATATCCTAGAGCTGTTGAACTGACAGAGAGGCAACAGAGGTAGATTGTGGTGGCTGACTTTCCTGCAAGACAGTCTTTCCTTTGTAATTGGCTTTTGTAGCTGGGGATTGACTTGATTCAACAGTATCTCGAGATTGTATCTGATCTCTTAAAGCAGCGATTTCATGATTTCGCTCTTCTACAGCCTTCATTAGGAGATTTATCTCTACCTCCATCTCTGCCATGGTCGACTCATTCGTTACGTCAGTCATCATGACAGATACTACATCAAAATGTGATTCTTTCTCTGATAGATCAGTAACAAAAGCATAGTTTTCAAACAAGAGATTTTCTCTGATGATGATCCCGACTTTAGGAAATTCCATCAGCTGGCCCTAGATTTCCTTTGTGATGACAGAGCTTATGTAAGTGTTGCTTGCGACGGTAGCTTTGGATGCAACTTTCTTTGGTGCCATCTGTAGATTTCTTGACTCGGATGACGAGAGAGAGATGAGAGATAGAGATGTCCCACTAGTCGTGCCAATTTGTTCACATGAGGTTTCCGGAGAAACGTGTTTCGTGGAATTGAACTTGAGTTGGTGTTGATGTTGGAGTTGATTTGATGCGATGTGGTTCGATCTCTAATATTTGATCCTCTGATTCTCTCTCAGTTGGGTGAATATGCTTGACCTGTAAAAGGAAAGCACTGAACATTCTTGAAATAGAAGTCTTGGAAGCTTGGAGTAGAAGTCTTGAAAGAGTATTTGTGTCTTCAAAGTCTTCTGCCTTATAGGAGTGCAGCTTAAGGAGTCTTGGAAGCTTGAAGTAGAAGTCTTGGAAGAGTATTTGTGTCTTCAAAGGTCTTCTGTCTTATAGGAGTGCAGCTTCAAGAGTCCTGGAAGCTTGAAGTAGAAGTCTTAGAAGAGTATTTGTGTCTTCAAAGATCTTCTGTCTTATAGGAGTGCAACTTCAGAGTCTTAGAAGCTTGAAGTAGAAGTCTTGGAAGAGTATTTGTGTCTTCAAAGGTCTTCAGCCTTATAGGAGTGCAGCTTCAGGAGTATTGAAAGCTTGAAGTAAAAGTCTTGGACGAGTATTTGTGTCTTCAAAGGTCTTCTGTCTTATAGGAATGCAGCTTCAGGAGTGTTGGAAGCTTGAAGTAGAAGTCTTGGAAGAGTATTTGTATCTTCAAAGGTTTTCTGCCTTATAAGAGTGCAGCTTCAGGAGTCTTAGAAGCTTGAAGTAGAAGTCTTGGAAGAGTATTTGTGTCTTCAAATGTCTTCTGCCTTATAGGAGTGCAGCTTCAGAAGTCTTGGAAGCTTGAAGTAGAAGTCTTGGAAGAGTATTTGTGTCTTCAAAGGTCTTCTGCCTTATAGGAGTGCAGCTTCAGAAGTCTTGAAAGCTTGTAGTAGAAGTCTTGGAAGAGTATTTGTGTCTTCAAAGGTCTTCTGCCTTATAGGAGTGCAGCTTCAGGAGTCTTAGAAGCTCGAAGTAAAAGTCTTGGAAGAGTATTTGTGTCTTCAAAGGTCTTATGCCTTATAGGAGTGCAGCTTCAGGAGTCTTGGAAGCTTGAAGTAGAAGTCTTGTAAGAGTATTTGTGTCTTCAAAGATCTTCTGCCTTATAGGAGTGTAGCTGCAGGAGTCTTAGGAGTCCTCTACTTGTTAGTTAATTCCCTCTGGGTCTTCTGAGTGTAGAAGATGCTGCCTTTACAAATGAAGAGAACTTCTCTATTTATAGAATTCTCAGGTGGACTTCGTGGGCTTGGTTGGTCCACGGGCCTGACCCTTGGGCCCAATTAGTTGGTTTTGGACCTGATCTGGAATTTGGGTCCAATTCATTTTTTTTTTTTTTTTTTTTTTTTTTTTGTAGTCTGGACTTTAAGCCCAAATAGTAATATCAAATTGGACCAATTTAATCTCATCTAGTTCATCCGCGTGACGTCATCGAAACTTGTCTTCAATTCAATTCGGAATATGTGTCAACTTCTAATTGGACCCAAAGTCAATGATTTAGAAATTTGTCGTTAATTTAGCAAACGACGTGGTGACTTGTGTTGGTCCAAAATTTCTCATTCAACAGCAATATTTTAGAGAATTATAAATATCAAATTTATCAGTATAAATTCTATCATTAATGGATTCCTATTAATTATAGACTCAATTATTGATAGACTTCTATAACGATATGGTCCATCGTTAACGAACTTCGAAAACTAAATCTAAATTTTACTATATCTACAAATTATTTTTGTATTGTACTATATCTATACATTTTAAGTCAGATTGCTATATTTACTATTGCCCTTTATTTTATGTGAAGGTTTAAATTTCTTTTTTATTTTTGTCTTTATATTCCTTTAATATTATATATTCTTAATATTTTTTTTTTCTTTTCAAAGTATAACAATTTGAGTAGGGTTGGTGCTAAAGACTTCGCTTGTTTGTTGTCGCTTTGGGCCCTTTTTGTGGGTTTGTCTATTGACTTTCTTATTTGGGCTAGTCTCGTTCTCCGAGTTGACCTGATGTGGTGTCCAACTTATCACACTTCGATGCTTAAATTAATATAGGGAGTGTATAGTTCAACTAAGTATAGAGAGTAAGGTTAGAGTTTTTATTTGGAGATTGCTTACTCTTCCCCTCAGGGGTTGTCAAATGAGGTTATTTGTAGTATTTTTCATCTAACACTCACATGTGGTTACGTGTAATACTGGTGATGTCATGGTGGTTGTGACCCTTGAGGTTTTGTAAGGTGTTAGATTTGAGCTCGAATTGGTTATCTCCTGATTCGTATATATTAATTATTTTGGCTCGATTGGTCCAATTGTAGAGTTGGCAACATGGCGGGGTAAGGCCGATAGTGGTGGAGCCAAAAATTTTGTATAGGAGGAACTATGTAATTAAAAATTTGTAAAAAAAATGTAAAATAGAAATTTATAGCTCGATAGATTAACTGATTTAGTACATATTACAACTATCCTCCACGAGTTTTTATGTTTTGAAATCTATCCAAATTTCTTTAATGTAAAAATATGATTTTGAGGCTATCAAAAACTTTATTGTAAGTATATTCTTCGAACTTGATCTTAAATACTATCATTATATTTAAAAATTCTAGTTCTTAGACCCATCTGCAGATAGTTCTCCTAAATTGATTTGTATATAAGATCTATCAAAATCAGAGGTATGTTTTCTTTTTGAAGATGATAGCTTTATGGTCTCTATTATTTTTCTTTTAAAATATCTCTCCGTTTTGATATAGAGTTACTCTACGAAAAAGTATTATCAATAAAAGTATTATAATTTATTACATAGATTTAAAAGTATGAAAATAAAAAAGATTGAGAAAAATTTGAAACTTACTTTTGAATAATATGATATGTATATCTTTACGAGGAACGAGAAAAATATCTTGTAAGTTTAACTCTAAAATTAATTAAAATAAATGTATACTAAGTAATAAAAAACTGAAAATTAGGTAAAAAAAAGTTAATGATACATTTTTAATAGAATGCTGTGGGAACTTGGTGTGAAAATTTAGAATGAAAAAACTATCCATAATAAAAAAGAATTGTTGCTGATTTTTTCTTCCTTTAAATTTTTGTTGAGTTGATGGCTAAAATTTAAGTTTAAGGTTGTTTTGTTTATAAGAAAACCTAAATTCTTTTTTATTATTGTCTTTTTTTCTTATAAGATTTAAAGTTTTTTTTATCCTGAATTCCTTGTTAGCCTTTTTAGGACTACAGCCAGTGTTGAAATTAATATAAAAAATTATGTCGAAAGGATTTGGACCCATCCACATGTGCACCAATTACCACCACACCACCTTCAATTTCAAGAAGTATAATGATTTTTAAAATATATATAATGTTAAATATTACTTAAATTTTATATTAAAAATATAAAATACGATAAATTGAGTGAGGCATGTGTCCCTTGACCCTTACGTGGTTCTACTGGTGAGGGTCGAGGTCGCATTCTCCATCCCCCTCCCCGTTCCTGTGAGAATTTGTTGTCCCCGTATCCATCTCATTTCCTGTTTTGGAGAGTCCGAGAGGTCGAGAATCCCCATTTGAAGGTCGGTCCATGGGAAAAAATTCCCATTTTAATTTAAATTTCATTTTCAATTTTTATTTAAAATTAATTGAAATTTTGTATCTATATTGAAATTATAAATATTTTAGGTAAGAAGTTAGTATTATTTTTGTTTTATTTAGTAAATTAATAATTAAAATATAACATTTTTATTGTAAATTTAAAAAAAAGTAAATAAAACTTAATAAAAAATTAAGTTAATTATATAATGAAATGAAATAATTTTTAAAAAGTCAGGGATTTTTACCAATCCTATTCGAGATGTGCATTTCCTCATCTCATCAGTTTTCTTTGGGGTTGGGCCCACCCATGGATTTTGACTTTTGCCTAGGGCAATTCTTGATAGGTAGAAAAATTCAAACCTTAATCCTTATGATTAAAAGTGTATATCTTATATCATGCTCATTTTGATATATTTTAATAAAAATTATAAGAAGTTTTACTATGCATGGATCAAAATCCTCACCTCTTATACTTGTTGTACCATATAAAAGAAAACAAGGGAAACAGTAACATTTTAATTTTTTTTTTAGTGCACATATACTTTTTTAAATCTAGACAAATTAGAGAAAAACATGTACCAAAATCCACTTTGTTTTTTTAATACATACATGCATCCGTATATCTATGCATATATATATATATATTGAAAAGAAATTATAGAAAAACAGCTACATTGTAGCGATCTCATTGATTTTGTTTACCTAGAATCCGTGACTAGCTCCAGCCTGCAAGTCCGTTTCCACTGGAAACTGACCAAAGAAAAAAAAAAAAAAAAAAAAGACACGATATAATCTGTCAGGTTACAACTTAAAAAAATATATTTTAAAATAAAATAATAGTAATTAAAATATTTCAAACAACGAAAATTTAAATATATATTATATAGGTAAGAAAAATAAATAAATAAAAACAAAACCTTGCTTACTTACTAGTTAATTAGGTATGTATACTATCTAATAAAGTTAATACTATTATCTAATTCTATTGAAAATTTTGAACCACTAAAAATGATGAAAAGTCAAGGTTGTATTTGTTAATTATTTTGTTTTTAAAAATTAATCCTATTTTTTGTTTTTTTTATCATTTTTCTATGATGATTTACATTTTTCTTAAGTGGAATTGTTAAATTCTTAGCAAAATTCCAACAACAAAAACAAGCTTTTAGATCATTAGTAATCTAAATTGTTAATTATTATTATTATTTTTTTTTTAAGTTTTCAAAATTTAGCTTGATTTTTTAGATCATTAGTAAAAAGTAGATAACGAAAAAAGAATTTAGAGATGGAAGTAGTGTTTATAGTCTTAATTTAAAAAATAAAAAAATTAAATTATTACCAAACGGGATTAAATTTTTTAAAAAATATTTAAGTACAATATTTGGGTTATAATTTTATTCATTATTATTATTATTTTTTTACGTGAATGAACTTTGAGTGTCGTTCAAGATGCACTCAAGTATAGTTGAATTTAGATAAACTTACAGTTGTCAGGATCAAGGTAAGCCAATGAGACGAGGAAGCCAGGACCAACATGTGATAGAAACTTTCTTCATCCAAGTTTCTGAATAATCAAATTAACATAAAGTTTTTTTTAAAAAAAAACTAAAGAAAATATTTAATTTCACTTTAAAATTTATTTTTCTTTCTTTTTCTTAAGAGAATATCAGCAACGGCCTGATGGCTGATGATTTGTTCTTCTCGATGATTCTGTGGCTTGACGACGTTGGTCGGAGTTGTTGTTGCCTCCCCCGTGTTAACCGCCGCTATGCGGTTGCTGCCACCATCGAAGGACGGTGTGGCCGCCGTACTCATTTGTGCTTCCTTCTACTGACTTCCCATTTCTTTTATTCTCTCTCTTCAGTGTCGACGCTGCCAACTTGACGAATAAGCAGTTTACGTATTTATAATGAGAGGTTAGCCAGCTGTCCATTTAAATTCTGTTCGTCGTGTTCACATTTTCACATGTTTATAAATGGGCTAACAAGAAGAATATTGGATTTTAAATTTTCATTTGTAAAAATAGCAAATCATCATTTCATTCACAAAAATGGTAAAATAAATTAAAAATTAAAAATAAATAAATTTATAAAAGTCTAAACTACCCCCAGCCATACAAATGAGATTGAAATTGATTATTTAAGAAATATTCGTAATTATATTGTAAATAAAACTAACATCTAGGGATTATCGGTTGGCTAGGCTCTAATCACTACATCGACCTCTTCTCCAACTAAGTTGCCGCCATTTTCCTCTCCGAAATCAACTCTTCCGCAACAATGGTGCGGCAGTGAATGGAATCACTATCTCTGAATCTATTATCGCACCATAATTTCCTTTACTCTACTCAAAATTCTGAAAATCAAGATGGGGGCATTTTAGGGTTAAAGAAAAATTAATTACACTATAATTCGGATGAAGGTTTTGTAATCATCAAAGATCTTTTGAAAGTTTTTTTGTGATACTTCCAATGAAATATTTATGTGACTTATAAATACAGTGACCAACAAATACACTAAACTTAAAAACAAATACACTGCAATTGAAAATCGCCCAATCAAACCATCTACATCGTTGTTGAACTTACCCAAAATTTTGTAACAATACTTTTTCTGGGTTCTAGACCAAAATATTAGTTTAGAAAATGAGGGTTGGACATAATTGCATTCATGAAGAAATAAACCGATTTAGATTAGAGTGTGAAAATCCGAATTAAAAATCATCAATTGAAATTACTAATCAATTATGATGTGATGTTGATGTCAATCGTGGAGATATGATGAATAGAAGAGAAACAAACAATATTCAGGATGGTACATCCTTCCTTGATCGAATGTTAATATCAACACCGTCTATATACTTGGTCTACCTTTTCACAATGACTCGATAGGAATCACTTTAGAAAGAAGAGACTCTGCGACTTGAACAATTGGTTGTGGCCGATTAAGTCGAATCTTTCATCTAGACTTGTCGTCAATTGTCTTCCACGATTCTAATCACATTAGCCTTTCTGCAGCAATCCCGATACATTGTTAATTGAGAAATAATACATTCAGAAATTGAAAAAATCTTAGATTGGATTAGATCGACAAGATGTTTAAAAGATGTGTTTGAAGCAACAGAAGCTTCTATAACTCGGAAGTCATGATAGTAGTTATTTTCATCTCACTTACCATTGAACAAAACTCTTAATCGTTTAACCGCCATAAGAAGAAAACGTCAAGAGGATGAAGAAAGCTAGGGCTACGTGTTGTATTTTAATATTTTATGTTTGAAATAAAAGAATAATAAATTATAATGTTCAAAAGTATTTTAAAATTGTGAATCTTGATTAAGTTTAATAGAAAGTATAATAAAAACAATAAATTTTAGTTGGGATGATTAATATAATATGATAATTTAAATTTCAAATGAAGATTTTAAAATTAGTTGTTGTAGAAGATTTGAAAATTCAAAATAAGTATTAAATTTGATACATAAATTCATAACAACAGTTAAAATTGCAAGATTTAAGGATGATTATCCGCTTGAAATAATCAAGTTAGTTGGCGTTGACCGTCTACTGAAATATATAGTTGAATTAATTACAGTCTCATTAATACAGATGTCAAATTAATTACATTGCAATTAAGAGTGACAATAAGGACATTCTACGATTTCCAAAAGTTTGATCACGTGATCTCCATGCGTTTTGTTATAATTCAAAACTACTCCGTCTTTTGCTATTTTTCCAAATGATAGTGTAATTACTGCTATTTACCTTATTATTCCTTTATAAATTGAAAAAATTATCTTTTCAGTTCCAAAATTTTAAAGAATTCGTGCCTTTCGTCATTGAGTTTTAAAAATATCCTACTACAAACATCTATTATAACATATGGTTTTTGTTATATTTAAATTGGATGTATTTGTTATAGTCAATAGGACTTACTTTATAAAACGTATTACACTGTTATGTGATAGCAACATCTGAAAAATAATCATAATACAAACAAAAACAGCTTATTTAAGTTTATTAATCAACAATTAATGAGGGAAAAAAAAAAAAAGAGAAGTTTTTGTTTTACTTTCGAGTCAATTTTGACTCGAAATTTTAATTCAATCAATTTAAAGTATAATATTGAATGAGAGTGAAAGTTAATATCATCAGTTAATTGAGTTGATTTTGTTTATTTTTTTTTTTTTGAGACGTTTGTAATTAAAAATAAATGTGTTATGACATTTGTTAGATAATATAATATTAAATTTATTTTCAATCAATAAAAAATAAATGAGTATTTTTCTTTGTTGGAATATTTTGGGATGGATTTAGATGTTTTATAATAAAACAAGTTGTATAATAAAAAAAATTTCGAAAAAAAAAGAGAGAAATTCTGATTTTAATCCAAAATTTTGAATCATAAATAATGGATTTGTTTGAGTTGCTGGTTGAAATAATTCTGATTATTAACACATCAGTATAGTTATGAATTAATCTAATATTGGTTAATAAAAAATAAAAAAAAACTAATATTGGTTAATCATTTATGATAAGACACTAAAATGCCACGTTTACCATTATTTAAACTTAATTCATCCATTGTAATTTAAAAATCCAAAATGGGATATTATTGGCTATGGATAAAGAAGATCTAAAAAATCCAAAATTTTAGGATGTTATTTGTTCAGTAATGATATGGATAAAAAAAATTCAAAATTTTAGAATATTATTTACTTACTACTAGTATCAATAAAAAAAAAATCCAAATATTTGGGATTTTTTTGTTTGATAAAGGTATGGATAAAAAAATCTTAAATTTTGAAATGTTATTTGCTAAAGTATTGATAAAAAAAAAAAAATCCAATATTTGGTTAGAAAATGGTTAAGTAAACAACAATAATCGTAATGAAATTGTTTTTACAAAATAGATGAGCAAACATGTTCAAAAGTAATCTAATTACTATATGACTAAGGTCCATTATAATTGATTCATCAATTAAAATCCATTATGTTTACACCATTTTTCATTATAGGTGGGTAAATGAAATTTAATTACTATCTTAAAAATTGATCGTTCAATCCCTTACCAACCATTGTTGAGCTTAGAAAAAAAAACTATTATATCGGATTATTCATTGAAAACATTATGTTAATATGGTAATTTTATTGAAATATGATGAAAATTTAAAAGGTATCAATTTAATTAAAACAATCAATCTATACTTTCACTTAATTAAGGCCAAAAAAAAAAAAAAAAAAACGACAATGAAGAGTATTGAATGACACCCAATTTTAAATTCTGGTTTTACACTCTTAAAAATGTGTCTAGTGCTAATTGATCAATCGATTGACAAAAACATTTTACAAGTGTTATTATTTACATACTATTTATTATTTTTATTTTTTATTCAAATATTTTTTCGTAGTTTGACAATATGTGGGTGAGAATTCAAACTTTTGACCAATTGATTAAGCGTATAGATTTTATGTCAATTGAACACTGCTAATGTTACCTAAGAGCTCTTTTTTCCCTAATTTCAAACTATGATGTCTTTGCTTGAAAATTGTTTTGGGCATGATATGAATATAAAATACAGCTAGAAGAAAATATAAGACAATGTATTGAGGAGATACATAAGGAGTCATTTGTTTCATGAGAATCCAAGATTCTTACGGAATAGATATTTGGATTACTGTATTTGTTTTGCGGTAAAGTAAGATGTACGGGTATATAGAGATTCCCGGACATCTTAGGATACTCTTATGGAGGGCATCTCAAAAGTTTTGGATGCAAACATGAGTTTTCTAGATTCCCGTGTTGAGAAATCATCTTTTTACTTTTTAACATTTTCTCATATATATATATATATAAACACCACTCTTCTTTAATTTCATTTTATAATTAAAATATATATTGTGAACTATGTATTTTGAGATTATATTGTAGCTGTTTTTATTTTTTAAAAAAAGATATTCAAAATCAAATTAATATTTATTCTATAAAAAATCTTAAATTAATATATAATATTTTATTATATATATATATATATTATCTTGTTGAGAAAAACAACAAATAAAATAATAAAACTAGATCAATTTCAAAAGAAATTCAAACTAATTATAGCAAATATGTTATATAAATTCAAATTATATTAAATTAATTATAAAATAATGAATAGTCATAATGACATTCTCGAGTAAAAATGTTACGAAACAAATATAATTATGAGAGTATTTCTAGATATCTTGAAAAATATTCTTATAAAACAAACATGGATATTTGAGGATGTCAAACATCGATAATTTCGAACATTTATAATTTTAGACATCTAAAGATTTCGATTATATCTATATTCCCAAATAAAACAAATCCCCCATATATGATAAGTGACAAGTTTAAATATTGCGAGAATGCTTTTACTTATTTATTTATATAAGAACAATTCATTTGGACTTGTTTCATGCCTCCCATACTTGACATAAAAATAGTCTTTATTCTCTCTCTTTGGTATATAGAATATATATAGCATTCCAATTTGTTAAAACTTTGTTTGAGTATGGAACTGAGGCAGTGAGCTTTAATGAGATTTTGCTTTCATTTAGATTTCTTCTTTCTTGTCTTCAATGGTCACCTAGGCTGATTGCAATGCAACCTTTAAATATATTTACCAAGCAAATGTACATTTTCTTCAACTCTTTTTTTTTTTAAAAAAAAAAAATAAATTGTAACCAAAACTTTGATTTCTTTTCATTACGTATACGTCGTATAGGATTTTATTATGCGATTTCGATAAGTATGAATATATATTTACTAGATCAAAGAGGGTATGTATTAGATATTTCATTTTTATAGATTATGGAATGTTTTATGATATTGATTTGAGATCTAAAATTAATTTTAAACAATATGTATGAAAAGATAATTATTGCAAGTACTTGAAGAAATAAGTCACGATATCAGATTTATTTGTGTGTTTGACAGGCTAATAATTATAATAACTAAACAAGTCTATTATCATGACATCAAATTTAGTATATAAATATGTTTCTCATACTTTTTTAAGACGGTAAATAGACACAATACTCAATGCTATTTATTGTGTCTATTTTCTATGTATTTTGTTCTTTTACATGTATGACATTTCGAAATCTAATATTCTATAGAATAAATAAGAATTTTAAAATCCCATCCTTTAAAATTCAAAATTAGCTAAGAATGGGACAATACTTGCCCCTTTTTTTTTTCTCTATCCACATTTTGTCTCCGACATGATTAATCATAGATTATGAGAATATCGTGTCAGCGTAATAACAAAGAGATAAATATAATCAAAGTTTATTAGTAGAATTTAACAAAATTTCCCTCTAATTATATACCTCAAAAAGCTTACGCATGTAACAATTAACTATAGAAATAGATCAATGTAGCATCTTCATGTACGTAATACGTTGAATTTGGATTAATTTTACAATATTAGGATAACAATTTGCAATAAACTTGGATGCGCTCTTATTGGATAATTAATAACGTCAGAGTATTATTATTATTATTATGTTTATGTTTATGTTCATTTATTTATGGTTTCTTTGGTTGACAAATTATAGTGTCACTATGAAAATGATTATGATTTGTTATTATTAAACAGAATTCTTTTGGCTCGGTTGGTCGAATTGTACAGTTGGCAACAGGGCGGGGTAGGTCCGACAGTGGCCAAACTAGAAATTTTGTATAGAAGACCCTATGTAATTAAAAAATTGTAAAAAAAATGTAAAAAAGAAATTTATAACTTGATAGATTAACTAATTTAGTACATATTACAACTATCCTCCACGAGTTTTTATGTTTTGAAATCTATCCAAATTTCTTTAATGTAAACATATGAATTTGAGGCTAATAAAGACCTTATTGTAAGTATATTCTTCGAACTTAATCTTAAATACTATCATTATATTTAGAAATTCTAGTTCTTAGACCCATCTGCAGATAGTTCTCCTAAATTGATTTGTATATAAGATCTATTAGAATGAGAGGTATATTTCTTTTTGAAGATGATAAATTTATGATCGCTATTGTTATTTTTCTTTTAAAATATCTCTCCGTATTGATATAGAGTTACTCTACAAAAAAGTATTATTAATAAAAGTATTATGATTTATTATATAGATTTAAGAGTATGAAAATTAAAAAGATTGAGAAAAATTTAAAACTTACTTGTGAATGGTATGATATGTATATCCTTACGAGAAACAAGAAAATTATCTTGTAGGTTTAATTCTAAAATTAATTAAAATAGATATATACTAAATAATAAAAATCTGAAAATTAGGTAAAAAAGTTAATGATACATTTTTAATAGAATGTTGATGGGACTTGGTGTGAAAATTTAGGTTGAAAAAAATATCCATAATCAAAAGGAATTGTTGCTGATTTTTTCTTCCTTTAAAGTTTTATTAAGTTAATGGCTAGAAAATTTAAGTTTAAGGTTGTTTTGTTTATAAGAAAACCTAAATTCCTTTTTTATTATTATCTTTTTTCTTATAAAATTTAAAGGTTTTTTTTTATTATCCAAATTCCTTGTTAGCCTTTTTAGGACTACAGCCAGTGTTGAAATTAATATAAAAAGTTGTCAAAAGGATTTGAACCCATCGATATGAGCACCAATTACCACCACACCACCTTCGAGTTTCAAGAAGTATAATTACTTAAATTTTATATTAAAAATACAAAATACGATAAATTGAGTGAGGCACGTGTCCCCTGCCCTTACGTGGTTTCATTGGTGAGGGTCAAGGATGCATTTTCCAACCCCTTCTTGTTCCTATGAGGATTTGTTGTCCCTGTATTCATCCTATTTCCCATTTTGAAGAGTCTGGGGATCAAGAATCTCCATTTGGGGATCGAGTCCCACGGGAAAAAATTTTCATTTTTGTTTAAATTTTATTTTCAATTTTATTTAAACTTAATTCAAAATTTGTATCTATATTGAAATTATAAATATTTTAGGTAAGAAGTTAGTATTATTTTTGTTTTATTTATTAAATTAATAATTAAAATATTTTAACATTTTTATTGTAAATTTAATAAAAAGTCAATAAAATTAAATAAAAAATTAAGTTAATTATATAATGAAAATGAAAATTTAAAAAAAGTTTTAAACCAGGGATTTTTGCCAACCCTATTCAGTTGAAATTTGCGCTCTAATTCTTTTCTTTTTGAGACGTGCATTTCTTCATCTCTCCAGTTTTCTTTGGGGTCGAGTCCTTTAGGGTAATTCTTGATAGGTAAAAAAATTCAAACCTTGATATTTATGATTAAAAGTATATGTCTGCTCATTTTGATATATTTTAGTAAAACTTTATAAGAAGTTTTACTATGCATGAATCAAAATCCTCACCTCTTATACTTGTTGTACAATATAAAAGAAGACAAGGGAAACAGTAACATTTTAACTTTTTTAGTGCACATATATTTTTTTTAAATCTAGACAAATTAGAGAAAAACATGTACCAAAATCCACTTTGTTTTTTTAATACATACATGTAGGTACATGCATCCATACACGTATCCATATGTACATACATTCATACATACATACATACATATACATATATATCTATACATACATACATTTTGAAAACAAATTATAGAAAAACATATATTTTTAATATGTGGATAAATAAGAGGGTGTAATTACTAATCCGATCATAATTCAATGATTCAATCTTTTTCCCTATCGTTATCGAATTAAAAAAAAATTTGTTGACCCTACATTCTTAGTCCATCATTGCTTGAAAACATAAGGGAAGAATGTGCTAATGATATAGGGCTTTGGATTGTAGAATTAACGTGAAAAAAATACCAATTTGATCCAAGAAAAATCATGAATCTGAAAAATTTCACCATGTGAAAAATTATTACAATTACATAAGATAATTCTTTATCCAGACCCAATTACAAGAACAATCTCTCAAAATTTTTGTATCACTCACACTCTTTAATCCTACTCTTAAACTAGAGAATACAAAAAGGAAATTTAATTAGAGTTTACATATCTAAGGTTAAAGTGTTTCTACTAGGATGATTTGAAACTAAAGACAAAAGTTATTTTTTATAGTGCTTAGAGCCAATCACTTTCTTAAACTTTTTCAATATGGGACACTTCTAATATTTTGCCATAACTCAACAAATTCTACATTGGCAAGATATTGAACAATCTATAGTTCTGCTACATCCATTATCTTCACCGATAATCATAATTCTCAATTTTAAAGAATCATAACTTAATTGACCATAATGAGTAGACAACTTGGGATAACCTTTCAAAATTTTCCTTTATCATCACATGCCGATAAACCTTGCTGAAACTTATGGTGCAACTTCCACCTACTTGACTCAACTGGAAATTCTTCAGCCATTGACATAACTTCCACCATACACCCTTGCATAATTACTAAGTCAGTTTCTACATGCAAACTTGTGAAACCCCTAATATTACATCCTCAATCATGGTAAAACGAACATACTGTAAGAATGAATTATGTCTTCTTTAAAGGAAGTCAACGTTAGCATATGATTCAGATCCCTTTGACGAAGTTGCTTTGTTTTTATGTGCTAGACTATCTGATTCCTTTGACGAAGTCGCTTGGTTTTTATGTGCCCAACCTATCTGCATTTCCAGTAGCTTATCTTTTGCTCGAAGGCTCTCTCTTCTTTGAACATTTGCTAGAATCACTCATAGACTGCATTGAACCACTATCACTGCTTAACTTGCATTTGTGTAACCCAGATTGTATTAACACATCTCTTGACTTGTGCTTGCCACAAGTTGAAGTTGATCATTCCATCAAATTTCTCCACATAAACTTTATTAGACTCATAAAGCTCGACACATATCTGTCTCAATCGTAGCAAATCAGTGAACAACCCACATTATTCACGATATCGCATCACATTTTAAGAATTATTTTTTGACGTGGAAGTTTAGACAACGTTGCAACCACAAAACATACTAAAAAATTCAAGAAACTAAAAACCTAAAACTCTGATACCACTTGTTAGGGACAATGACCCTCTAAATATCTCTATAATGGTATGATGTTGTCCACTTTGGGTATAGACCGTCATGACTTTTTTTTAGTTCCACCTAAAAAGGTTTTATACTAATGGAGATGATTGTCATCACTTGTATACCTATGATCATCCCCTTATCTAGCAAATGTAGGACTTTGGTCGCATTCACAATAGATTGTTGTAGGATTAGAAGATGAAAGTGTATAACAAAATTTGTGGGGAAGGGAAGAGGGAAGAATATCATTTTGGTCATTAAATTTTGAGTCTAGTTTTTATTTGGTCTCTAGGATCCAAAATATTACACTTTCACTTTTGAATCTTACTTTAATTAATTTCTATTTGGTCCATAGATTTTAAAATGTTACATTTTTATCCTCGAGATTTATGAGTTTTATTTCTTTGTTTCTAGGTTTCAAAATTTTTATTTTTACTTTTGGCTTTTTTTACTAAATACTCATTTTCGGTTCTTGAAGTTGATGTTTATTAATTAATGTTCATAAAATCCCCATCACCATTAAAATTAGTTAAAATTTTTTACATTAAATTAATTTATAGAACGTCTATCTCAAAAATTAAAACAGAGTATCAATGGAAACTCTAAAGTAAAAGTATACAATACTATTATGAAGCAATCATTTGACTTTTTAGTTTTTTGTTTTTGAAAATTAAGTCGATAGATACTATTTCCATCTCCAAGTTTCTTCATTTGTTATCTACTTTTTACCAATGGTTTAAAAAATCTAATCAAATGTTGCAAACTTAAAAAAAAGTAATTTTCAAAAACTTGTTTTTACTTTTAGAATCAAGTTAAGAATTCAACTATTGTACTTAAGAATTCAAACATGAGGATGAATCGATATTTTCATTATATAATAGAAAAATTCACGAAACATAAAGAAAAAGTAATAAAATATCACTAATGTAAGTATAATATGAATAATAGATATGTTGATTGATTTAAAATTCATAAAATATTTATTTTCTAATTTATTTTTTTTTAATTTTATATATATTTTAAAAAATATCTATTAAAATCAACATCTTATTGATATTTTCATCGAAAATTGTTAGAAAATTAAAATCTTCGATATTTTTATTGACATACATCTTCTAAATCTTGGTGCCATCGTAACGTGCAAAATCATTGTATATTATATTATTTATTTATATAATGAATATGTCGACAAAAGGAATATTATTTTCTAAAAAAAAAATGACAAAAGGAATACGATGGCCGGGCATGATGCAGCACTTTCTGTTTGGGGTTTGGTAGTGAGTTAGAGAAAAATAAAATAAAAGAGAAAAATAAAAGAGAATTCAAGTTATTTTATTTCCACGTGCTGTCTCATTTGCCACTTGGTCAAGATAAAGCCACGTATGAAATGCACCCTTCCTTTCTTTAATTTTGATTTTTACCTCACCCTCATATATATTCTTCTTCTAGAAGACTCCGTTGGAGGGAGAATTTGAAAATAAAAATAAAATAAAAAATTCTATGAAAATAAAATTGTATTTCATACTTTTATATATATATATATATATATATATATATATATATATATTTGATAACAAATTGAATTCTAATTTAAATAATAGTTTAAAATATATTTGATATTATATATTTATAAATCATAAAACTAATTATACTTATCAACTAATACTCGGTTTATAATACACTAGACGCGATAGGAATACGAATATCGAAGAATTATAATATTAAAATAAATACATAAGATTAATAACTAAAATTTAGAAAATAAGACAGAGGAAATTAAAGTAGAAATTTTCTCCAATAATTTTTGACTTCTCACCAATTTACACAACTCTACAAAATCCACAAAAGACCACTATTTATAAAAATGTTGGCAACTAAGATATGATATATTTGGACACTAAAGAAATGTTTGGGACAAGGAGTTGGTTATTATACTTATAGGTTATTATAGTTGGATTATAATGGTTTGTGTTTGGGGTGTAGATTATTTTAGTTTGAGTTATAATAGGATGTGTTGAGATATAAACAATTTCAGTCTGAGCAGAAAATAGTAAACATTGTAGCAAAAAATAAAAAAAAAATGATGAATGTAAAATAGTATAAATTGTAGTAAATAGTAAATACTGTAGTAAATAATGATTTTAAAATAATGTTGACTGTAGCTAATTGGAGAATACAAATTAGTATTCACTGTAGTAAGAGGTGGTTATTAGTCTTAGGATAGTGCTTGCCCCAAACACACCCTAAGTGTGTAGTTATATGACACATGGTCAACATATGAGGTAATGGGAGAATGATATTTCGTCTTAGGACACTAAGCATGGGGATCCATATTGTACCTATAATATAATATTTATAATAGTCGTTAATTTATATATGAATATGATTTATGTTTTAAAAAATTATATAATTATTAATTTCTAACATTATATAATGTTTAATACATTACATAATATATAATTATATATATATTTTAAAATGAATTGAATTTGTAACATGACATGTTGTATTTCTAAATATTTTTTTAATCTCTATTTATTTTAATTTTACATTTAAAATTTAAAATTCAAATTCTAGATATGATGAAAATATAAAAATGTTTTTAGAATTTGCACTCTTTTGATCACAGATTCCGAAGATAGTTTTAAAAAACAAAATCAGAGTTATCTGCGAAATACCAAAAATATTCCAGTCCTACGATATGGACTCTTCCATACCTCTCTCGCTTCACGAGTGGCATGTGTCACCTTTACACATTTTTATTTATATAATTTTTTATATGGGCCTCACTAATAATTTTAAACAATCATTGCTCATTTTTTTTTAACTAACAACTTTCGCTCTTCATCTTCAATTTATATTATTTTTTCTATACCTTATTTTAATTTATTTCGTTTTTTCTTATATTTGATTTCTACCTCTTCACATTTCCTCTCATTTTTATTTTTCTTTTCCCACTCTTATTTTTATCTTCTCTTTACCGATTTCTTCATTATTTTTATTTGAATGTAGAAAAAGAAAAAGATGCTTTTATTTATTATTTATATTTATTCATCTCTAACAATCTATGTATTCATTTTTCTCTAATAGCCCATATATTCATTTTTCTTAACTTTTATTTTCAAACTAATTTCAACACTTCTCATCTCTGTTCCTAGTTTTTTTTTTTTTTTTTTTTTAAATATTCTTTTAATTTATTTTGTGTAATTTTAAAATAAAACGAATAAAAATAATGATTCATTTCAATTTAATCATTATATTTGCGTTATATTTATAACTATGTTTATCCATTAGGATATTTTTTATCGGTAAGTTTATATGTAAATACTTAAATAATTCTTTTCACAAACTAAATCAGCAATTCATTAAAAAGAGATTTTAATGTACAAATAATAAATTCATATCAAGAGAAGATTATAAACAAAACCGAAATCATATTGAAATTATACTCCTACACCATATCTTCACACATCAAAATCATTAGATTTTAGCCATCTTGTTAGTTCTCATATAGAAATGAAATTGCGTTTGCTTGAGTGAATTGGGTGTCATTGTAATTTAGAGTGTTATTGAACTATACAACAAATATTTGGGTAAATGGAAGCATTGGATGATCAATATTATACAGTGAAGTATTTATTTGTTGGATAGGTTGAGCATCCAAATGTAGAATTAAAATTCATTAGGACATTTGTGTTCATAGAATTTCTATCTAAATAAATAAACATCATAGAAATCAATCTAAATCTTGTAACATATCATAAAGAAACTAAAACAATAGATAAAGTTACAATCGTAAAAAGAAAGATCAAACTAACTATAATCATTTTTTTTTGTAGGTTGAGCTTCAATGTCTTTGGCATTTTTCTTGCATTTCTTCGAAAGTTGACTTTTTATTGGAACATTTCTTATTTGTCTCATTGTTCAACGTGGAGGATCCAAAATGTGTAATGACTTTCATGAGTACTACCTTCAATGTCATTTTCTTCATCAACATTTATTGATTTCAACCTTTTTAACCACATGATAATCATCCATTTTTATTGCCCACAACATACTTTCAATACCTTTCAGGTCTTTACCTAAAATATCTTCAGCCATTTTAGTTGTTTCATTTGTCAATACACCTTTATTAGCAAAACAAATGACTTTCTGCATAACTTGGCCCATCTTAAAGTTTCATTTTGTTGTTCTATTAACTACTTCTCCATCATTGCTGTTTCTCTCAAATCCATCTTTTACATATTTTGTCCATCTCCTTATCTATCAAGGAGGAATGGAAAAAAATATTATGAAAATTTAGAACTCTTAAAGTGTGCAAATATACGATGCCCACAGATTCAAACTTCTTACACACGTACGGTGGACAATTTGATTAGAATACATGAAATTCACCAAGTATTCTTTCTTATATCAATCTTTCACTAACTTATAAGTGCAATGATTCTCATCATTACTAATGCTTTCAATACTTAAATATAGTCTCGAGCTAGCCACTGAGTTGACAACAAAAGTATAACCTACAATTTAACAATAATATCACTCAAAATTCTAACGTAACATACTTAAAGATTTACTTGTACTTGTTTGGTAGAGATAAAAGGGCCAATATATTTATGCATTCAAATAATAAATAAAGAATGAATGAAGTAAAATAGTTAGAGTGCAAACCTTCAAACAAGGTTCATGTAACGTGAAATTGTATTGAAAATTGATAGAGAAGAGAGTAGCGAAGATGAAAATGAGAGTGTGAAAGGAAGAGGTGAGTGTGAAATTGTTGAAATGAAATGAAAATAATGAAGAAATTGGTAAAGACGATAAAATTAAGGGAGCGAGAAAAGAAAAAGAAAAAGAAAAAGACAGAAATATGAAGAGTTAGAAATCAAATATAAGAAAGAGACAATGAAATAAATTAAAATTAGGCATATAAAAAAATAATATAAATTAAAGATGGAGAGAGAAAGTTGTTAGTTAATAAAAGAGAGGAGCGACAATTGTTTAAATCTATTAATGAGAACCATGTAAAAGTTTATAAAATAAAAATGTATAATGGTGACACGTCACTCATAGAGAGGGAGAGGTATGGAAGAGTCCATATTATCGTAGGACTGAAAGTTTTTTCCGCTGAAATACATATATTTGCTGAACTTAGTGAACCTGTAAACATAAAACAAAAACCGGATTCTCTATTAAACATACCCTAAACTTTTGATATTTGAAATTGGTGTTAGTGTCTAGCGGGTTCTTTAAGTTTTAAAAATGAATTTGAGTGGAGATAGATGAAAGTTGTGTGCAACTTTTAGGTAGACTTTAAGTACATGTTTGGGAGTGATATTTGAAAATTGTTAAAATCACTTTTGTCATGTTTAAAATCTTTTAATGACTCAAAATTAATTTAATATTAAATTTTACACTCATAAAGACAATTTTCGTATCATCAAAATTAATTTTGAAGGATTAAAAACATGTTTTTATTGGGGGTATATTTGTATTTTCACCATTCAATATTTCAGTGTATTTGGGCTGTATTCTTTCATTGTATCCTTGGGTTTATTTATACATTTTGGACTGATCAATAATATTCTCAATTCCAGTTTATTTAATTCACTGGACTAATATGGTATCGGAAGAGATTTTGGGAACCTTAATTCATCTTTAATGGCGGATGAAGACTTCGTCAATCCAACTTCTTTGTTTCCTACTTCATCATCTTCATTGTCGGTCATTAACAACTACATGGATCTGTTCTACCTTCAACATACCGAAAATACGAGTTCGATTTCGGTTTTGAATCTCTTCACAGAAAGCAATTACGTCTCTTGAAGTTGTTATATGATAATCCCCTTATTGTGAAGAACAAGATCAGATTTGTTGATGGTGAAAGTTTTGGAATACCCCGAAGCGAAAGCAATTGAATGCGTGTGTCTCTAATTTTAATTTACAGAACAATAAATGCAGAGTGACGGAAACAACGATAAATGTAAAATAACTAAGCATGCTACTTCTACTAAGAATTCTATAGAGACAAAAGGAAAACTCACTCTTGAAGACTTGACTCTTCATGTTTCCTCTTCACACCTAATGTCACGTATAGAGCTTCTTCTCCCAAAAGGAATCTGGATAGATGTCCTTAAGCAGAAGCGAATTGTCCCAATTTTCAAAATTTACAGAATTTAGATTTTACAGAAAACATACAGAAGATCATGTATCTAATTCAGAAATTACAAGCATGCTTGAAAATATAAAACATAAGAATAAATAGGTTTGAAACCTTTACCTTTGAAGACTAATCTTCAATAGAAATCCCTCGAACAATGGGCATTACCATAATGACTACCTCGGTATTCTATGGGATGAGAGCCCATGAGTCGTGGGCTCTAGCTATTTGGATGAGAGAGATTTTGAGAGAGTAGAAGAGAGGAGAAGGACGAAGATGAAATCTCAAACAACTATTATGTATTTTTTCTTCTTCACATCAGAGAAACAAGAAAAGAAAATTAACCACCCATTATCACATAATGGAGAGACAAAGGGGGAGGGAGTTACAACTCCCTCCAAAAAATGATTTTAAAAAAATTTAATTTAATAAATCATTTAATATATAAAATATATGATAACTTTATCATATAATATATATTAAACTATATGTTATATCAAATATAACATATAACCTATAGTTTCTATATTGTATCAAATACTATATAACCTATAATTTCAACCCTCTCTCACCAATGACTTTTAATATAAATCCTATGTATATTAAATTTAATTGCATGAATCAAATTCATATAATTAATATTTGAATCAGATTCAAATATTTATTATATGAATTTGATTCATACAATTAAATTTAATATACATAGGATTTATATTGATTCAAATATTTATTTCCTGTCAAATAAACTTTATATAATAATGTATCAAATACATTATGTAATTATATCATATATAATTAAAATTAATTAATTATATCATATATAATTAATTCTCTCAATTAATTTGAACAATTTAAATTAATCCAAAAACTTATTCTCATTAATTCCCATTGAGCTAATGAGGAGACTTTATAGACCTGTAGCTTGAAGCTCCAATGATATGTGAATAATTAATTAAACTATTCATTATCCATTAACTGTCGGGCACTCCACTAAAGACCGACAATGTAATTGTCGGGCATGTGATGCAATTTTAAATTAAATATAATTAATTAATTTGAAATTAGGATTTTTAAGTTCGAGTGGAAAAATCCAAGATTGAGGTTTTTAGTGGATTTTTCCACATCTCACCACCTAGGCTACTCACTTAGTGCTAATTGAAGTGTCAATTAGCTGAATGAATGAGTGCTTGCATGATTCAACTTGATAAATACTCAAAATTTCAAAGTATTGCATTCATGCATTCTATTTCTTTGAAAAATTTTCAGCGAAAACAATTTTGCTCTCAAGCTCTCCAAAATCCACCTTAATCCCTTTCAATTATGAGTTTCCACCACTCAATCCAAGGCTGAGAATAGTAGAGAAGAGCTTCTTGGTTGTCTAATTCATAGAGATTTCAAGGTTTTGAAGTGAATTGTCAAAGGTATACTAAATGAAACCTTCTTTCTGTTAAAATTTGTTTTTCAACATGCTTTGTTCTTAAATTAAGTGTAATTAGGGTGCTCAATGATTCTGTTAGCTTTTGTTTTATGCATCTTTACTCTATCAATTGGTATCAGAGCATGATTTAAATACTCACTTAACATGATTTGAGTTTGGTGGGTGAAATTCTAGCATTGTATGTTTGGGTGAATGATATGGTTTTAAGTCAACTTTGGCATTAGATTTCTCTTTGATTCAGTTGTTAAATTTTTAATTAGCTTTTGATTGATGAGTCTTAATGTATGATAAAGGTCTGTAATTATATTAGAGTTAATAGAGTTGAAAATAGGCTATAATTGAAGATTGAAGCAAGCAAACTCAGTTGGAAAAAAATGGAGAAGAAACCATTGCCAACGCTGCCTATACAGTGTTGCAATGTTGTTCTTCATGAACCCGAGGCGTTGCAATGCTACCCATCCTAGCCCAGTAACGCGTAGTTTACGAACCGACTCGTCGGAGGAGTTCGGTTAAGCTTCCTTCGGTTCGTTTCAACCATATTTTGGATCGGTTCAGCCTCTTTTGGAGCTTTTGAGGGCCGGTTTGGGTGGTTTGGAGATTGTTCGGGTCGGTTTAAGTGGTCCAGAGGTTTCCTCAAGTTGTTTTTTGAATTTTGTTTTGTAATAAATTAGTTTTGCTTGCTTAGGATGCTAAAGTTGGTCCATATTAGTGTTATTTTAATATTTTATGCATGTGATGTATGTTATATTTAAATTAAACATGTATGTGCATATCGTATGCCATGTAGATTTAAAATCACACCATAGGAAAGCACGGTTTATACATTAATATATGTTATAAATTGGTTATAATGTATATAGTATGCATGATTAGGGTTTCATAGATTTAATATAACTGTTATATTAAAGTATGGAATGCTTATGTGAAGGTTTATGTCTATAATTTTATAAGAGTTATAAAATGAATTAGATATTTAAAACCTATAACAAAGATAAGATGTCTACTCATTTACGTTTAGTAACAACTTATTTTAATAGTTAAAATAAGTCGTTATCTTATAAAACACGGTTACAAAACCAATTGGTCTATAGTCTTGTCTAAGGCTGGAGATACTTAAGTTGACAGTTTACGTAACACCTCCTACCTGGAATTTAGTCGAATCATTGAGTGTTGTTAACCGATTTTATGAGTATGTGTGAGTGGTGTGAGGTAATAAAATAGTTTTATCACTTAGACATTGTAGGTTAAATCCAAATATAAACGTTATACTTGGATAAACCACATAGACTTAGGGTGCTTTTTAGCCGAAATACACCTAAGTATAAGAGATACCCAAACAACTTGAATACTTTAGTGGGAGATTAATAATATACATGATATATTTAGCTTTCAAGTCCCTAAGAGTTCACACCGTGAGATCCATGCTCGTCTTCGTGTCGCTTTTACCGCGACTGCTCCATTCGGACGGTGTTTGCATGGGTTAATATCAAGGTGAATAGGGGAAGTAGTTCATAGTAAGTGGGTGCAGGAAATGTGTCAACATATCCTACGGTCTCTTCCATTAGTTTGAACCGTGAGATTCTTATGTTGTATATGCTATCGCTTTTAGGTGGCACTAGCTAGTCATTTTTACAGCGATCCCACAAGAGGGTTGTAACATAGGATTCAAAACAACACAAACTTTTGAAATGAAAAGGGTTTCTTAGTTTTGGCTTGAACATTGTCTTCCATTTCGGGGGAATATTCATACCGTTTTATGAAATATGAAAATGAAGGGTTAAACTTACAAAAGTTACTGAATGTTAGTAAGTTCTTGACCGAAATGGGTAACTAAATGACTATAGGAATAAAAGTTATTCTGGATATAGTATTTGGTCAAGAATATCTTGCTTTAGTGGAGAAGTATTTGACTGCCCCTCGGTAGCATCTATTCTGACTCACTAAAGTATTATTGCAAATAAATAAATAAAGAAATATGAGTACTTTATTACTTTTGCAAAAATTAGATTTAGATGAAATTTACTCATAGAATTTGTTTATGTTTCAGCATGTCGAACTCGATTATACAAAGAAAGGAACTCTTATGTAAAAGTACCTCTGAATGGAAGCGAGATCGTTCCAAACTCATTGTGACAGAATTAACGCATTCACAATCAAACAGAATAGATATGTAATATTCAACAAATTACTGGTATGCTTTGAAAACTAAAGAATAAGAGAACATGAAGCATACCAATTGAAGAACCCTTCTTCATAGAAAATCTCATTCTCACCAAGGAATGCTCCTCTTACTCTCGCTGAGAACGTCTAAGGAATCGTCCACCAAAATCCGGTTGTCTACCCACAAACGACCTTCACATGAACACAACAACAGAGAGGAAACCACCACTTAGAATCCTCGATATTCTCGGTGTGAGAATCTAGGAGGTGTGGGCTCTGTTGGATTTGATAGAGGGAAGGAGAAAAAGAAGATCGTATACTACGACTTAGCAAGTGGGAGAAGGCAGGTGTCTATCTTATAGACGATGCTTGATCGTTTAGGAAGAGGTACACGATCGTTAGAAAATAGGCCGCGATCGTATAGATGATCGTTTAGTAAACGCTCGGGCGCACGATCGTTTAACAAATTGTATGCGATCGTTTAGTAAGCTGTGCGCGTGTATACGATTGTGTAGAAATGTTGAGCTATCGTGTAGGCTCTAGATTTGCTATGCGATAGGCAATATACACTGATTTGTAAGCGTTATGAATGCCTTATATGTGTTTTCTTTGCGTTGTGGATGGTTTTGGTTGTTTCTGTTATAAGGGTTATAATAGAAATTAGAACTAAAATCGATAAGAAAGAGTTGCATACTGACTTAGGTGAACTCATGTTTTAAAAGGGGTTTTAAAATTGGATTGAGATAGACATAAGTTCAAGGTTCTAATGAGATTAACAACCTAGTTTAATCTTTTTAAATCGGTTTAATAGGATTAAATTGATTGGTATAAAAGATTAAAATTGTATTAAATTAAGGGACATTTTGTCTAAGGCGAGTTCTGTCTAGGTTGGGGTACTTAAGCTGATGGAAATGGAACACCCCTACCTGGAAAGGTGAATTAGATAGATTTTCTGCAAGCATGCAACAGTTGGTCCAAGACTCCGTTAAAGAGTTTAATGGATGATGATCAAAAGTTGTTCAACTATCGAAGGTAAAAGTTACTCTTGAGCAAACCTAAAAAGTCACTTAGTTAAAATTCTTAGCCATTTTTTTCTAAGTAAACTAAACCCTAGGTTATAAAATACTCAGTGGGACGAAGAGATGTATGTGATATGTCAATGATTCCACTCACGTTTAATTTTCCCGTTGTGAGATTCATGCTTGGCCTCGTGGTGCCCTGGAAGCATCTCCCTTCGGATGGTGTTTGCATGAGTCAATATCAAGGTGGACGGAGAGAATGTTTATAGTAAGTGAGTGAAGGGTGTGTGTCAACACGTCCTACAGTCTCCTTCATTGGATCGCACCACGAGATCATTCTTGCACTCCCACATGGTGCCTTGGGAGCATCCTCCTTCAGATGGGTTTTGTGCAGTTGGTCAATATCAAGGTGAACTCCAGAAATGGATAGGGTCACTTTAGTTTTTGCCCCAATCAGATTTTTCCCTTCGGATTGGCTGCTTGGGGCAGAACTTTAGGGCCTAAAATGGCAGGTCACACTTATGGAAAATTGTTATGTAAGTTAATAATTTCTTGACCAAATCAATGATGGCTAGTTGTTATAGGAGCAAGAGTTATACTGGTATTAATGGCTGGTTATGAATGTCTCGATTAAGAGAAGGGGTAAATTTACCACCCTTCGACTACTTTTGTCCTAAACCTTTGAAGCGTCATTGCGAAACTAGATGTCACACAGAGTTCATGTTAGTTTTGCTAAACCGTATTGGATGTTGTGTGTTTTTCGACTAGTATTTACTTAAAACCTAATGTAGGTCAATGTGTTTTTTGTTTTCAGCAACATATTTGATTTTCCATTAAATGCCTCTAGTTTGACCAATTTCATACAGTGGAAAAATTCTTATAAAACATATTTCGTGGTAAACTACCTCGATTTTTTCATGGTTGAGGAGTGTCATCAAGTCCCGACACTTCAGGATTTGGGGGTGTCCAAACCATGTGCTTGTGACTAAGCCGAAGAAGTTGGAACCGCGTTTGAAAATTTGTCTCTTTGTAGGCTACCCCACAGAAACGAGGGGTGGATACTTCTGTGATCCGAGTGAGAATAAAGTGTTTGTTTCTACAAATGTCATCTTCTTGGAAGAAGACCACATCAGGGAACATAAGTCACGAAGTAAGCTTGTTTTACGTGAGTTTTCTAGTGAAATTGAGGCTATTGAAGGTTCAACAAGAGTTGTTGAATAGACTAACAGATCAATAAGAGTTGTTGAGGTCGGTAAATCTAGTCTACTAGCTCAAGAGTTGAGATTGCCTTAACGTAGTGGAAGGGTTATGAACCCACCAGATTGCTACATGGGTTTGACTAAAACTCAGAACATCATTTCTAATGATGGGGTCGAGGATCCTTTTTTTTTTTAAGCAAACATTGAAGGACGTTGACAAGGATGAGTGGATTAAGGCCATGAACTAGGAAATGGAGTCTATGTACTTTAATAAAGTTTGAGAGCTTATGGATCAGCCTGATGGGGTAAATCCTATGGGGTATAAGTGGATCTACAAGCGAAAGCGAGGTGTAGATCGAAAGGTGCAAACCTTTAAGGCTAGACTCATGGTAAAGGGTTATACCCTGGTCGAGGGAGTGGACTATGTGAAAACTTTTCCACCTGTTGTCATGCTCAAGTCTATCAGGATACTCCTGTCCATAGCCACATTTTATGATTATGAGATATGGTAAATGGACGTCAAAACTGTCTTTCTTAATGGTAATCTTGAGAAGACCATCTACATGGCTCAACCAGAAGGGTTCTTAGTTCCATCTCAAGAGCAAAGAGTTCGCAAGCTTAATAGGTCCATTTATGGGCTGAAACAAGCATTTAGATCGTGGAACATTAGATGTAGAGCAAACAGTGTGATTAAATCGTTTGGCTCTGATCAGAATGTTGATAAGCCTTGTGTTTATAAAAAGATCATCAATAACTTAATAGCTTTCCTGGTACTGTATGTGGATGATATCCTACTCATTGGGAATGATGTAGGGTTTCCGACTGACATTAAGAAGTGGCTAGCTGTCCAGTTCCAAATGAAAAATTTGGGTAAGGCGCAGTATGCTCTAGGGATCCAAATCATTCGGGATCATAAGAACAAGAGGTTAACCTTGTCTCAGGCATCGTACATCGTTCAAATGTTGATTAGGTACAAGATGTAGGATTCCAATAGGGGTTTGTTGTTGGATTTTATGTCCTAAAACTCGTAGTTTGTAAATTAATAAACATATTATGTTTTGTTTTTCGATAAAGTTGTTATTGAAATTGTAATCTTGAATCCAATAAACTAAGGTTCTAAGGCTATTTAATGTAGTTTGAACTTTATATAGTGACATAAAGGTGGATCAAGTTCAATAATATAGCCAAAATGGTCTATAGTATATGAATAAGGTTGGGCACCTTGTTCTGGGGACATTATGGATGCAGCCCACTTTGTAGTTAGTACAAATGATGTGATCCTGAATCGTTCATATAGAGATATGTGAGTGGGGGCATCCTATGCAATAAGTTTGCATAAGACTGAACCATGAAATAGTCACTTTTTACATTCTAAATGTCGTTTTATGTATAAAACTGACTATTTCGTTAATTGATGACCTAGGTAACTTAATCTTAATCCTGAGCTAACTATGAACTCCTATTCACTCAGAATTATCCTTATATTCACATAGGTGAGGGCAGCTCATTATCGCTGGCTCAATAAGCCTCCCATTTCAGGGGTAAGATCAGGTAGATAGCTGGGAACATAGGGTTCAAGATGGAATTCACTCCTATTTGTTATAGGGATAGTAGATAGGTTGTTCTTTTTAGTACTGAATTCAGGTCTTGAACAAGGGGCCCCACCCTCTCCTTGGCCCGAGAGGGGTTCAGTTTATAGGTTGGACCTTAAACCAATTGTTCATTAGAGGATCAGTAGAACTTAAGGAACAAGATGTAGTCTTGGGGGTAAAATGGTTTTTATGACCCAACCAAGATTACGAACAACCTGTGAAGGATTAGCTTATTAATCATGGTTATATCAAATGGACACAAATATATCCATAGTGAGAGGAGTGCAACTACGGGACTATAGTGGAATGATCCATTAGTTAACAAATGTTGATTAGCTCCGCCTAAAAGAGTTTTAGCCAGCTAATCTTGGATCGTTGGAGTCTATGATCTATAGGTCTATTAGGTTCCCCTACTAGCTCATATGGAATAAACTTAGAACAGTATGATAGAATAATTCGAATTGTTCGAATTAGGTGAAGAGAGAGAAACCGACAAGTATATGTGATATAGTGGTCGATTTTTTAGTTTAGAGATACAGCTTTAATATTTAAATATGATTTAAATATAAAGAATATGAATACGTTCATATTCGGAAGCTCAGAAATAATGGAAATGATCAATGATGTAAAAAGTCAAAGAGTTGACTTTTGACTTTGAAAAGTCAAACTTTGACCGACCTTATATTCTAATGTGATTTGAATTTCGAGAAAATGAATGCGGATTCATGCTCGGGAGGTCAAAATTAGTCAACACGGGAAAAATCGTAAAAAGTCAAAATGTTGACTTTTAGGTCAAAAATTGACTTTGACAAAATGACCATTTTGCCCTTTGACTAAAGTTAGTGGGAAAATCCAAACTTTTGTTGGATAATTCCACTAACAAAATAGTGGGCTAGGTGTTGGCTTATAATGGAGACATTAAGCCCACTTCGATAGTGGATTCTAGGTGTTGGGTTTTTATGAATTTGTTTCATGCAATTTTGCCTGACCTTTTTCTATAAATATGGGTTTTTCAATTTGGTTGAAATTTTTTTGATATTTTTGCCAATTTTAGTTTTCAAAATTGGGCTGGAAAAATAAAAACCCAAACCCAAATTCATTCTTATTTTCCATCTCTTTCTCTCTCTCGGTTTTCTTCATCCATCGGGTCCCACAACTCGGTTCTGAGTCCAGAGGATTATAGGTTAACTCTAGTGGTGGTCTGGAAGAGTTTGGATCGAGATTCAATGAGGAAAAGCGTTTTTCGGGAGCTACAAAGGTTGTATTCCATCCCTTTTATTTACTCTTTTTTTCCCCTTCAATTGCACGTTTTTTCCTTTAAATTAAAAGCAATTAGAGTGTAATTAGATCCTTATTCTGCTGCGTATGTCTCGTGTTCCATCATTTGTTACCCTTCAAGCATGGAATCGTTTTGTCTAAGGATCAATGTCCTAAGACACCTCAAGAGGTTAAGGAGATGAGATTGATTCCCTATGTTTCAACTGTTGGAAGCCAAATGTATGCAATGTAGTGTACCAAACCCGACATTTGCTACGCAATAAGGATTGTCAGTGTTATCAGGCCAATCCAAGATTAAATCACTGGATAGTGGTCAAAACGATCCTCAAGTATCTTTGGAGAACGAGAGACTACATGCTCGTGTATGGAGATAAGGATTTGATCCTTACAGGATACACAGACTTTGACTTTCAAACTGATAGAGATTCTTGTAAATCGACATCGGGTTCAGTGTTCACTCTGAATTGAGGGGCTGAAGTGTGGCGATACATCAAGCAAGAATGCATCACTGACTCCACTATGGAAGCTGAATATGTAGCCGCTTGCGAAGCAATTAAGGAGGCTGTTTGGCTGAGGAATTTCCTTACTTATTTGAAAGTTGTTCCAAATATGGATTTACCGATCACTCTCTAGTGTGATAGTAGCGAGGCTGTGGCAAATTCGAAGGAACCTCAGAGTTATCATAGAGTCAAAGATATCAAACAGAAATATCACTAGATCAAGGAAATTGTTCATCACAGTGCTGTGATGGTCACGAATATTGCATCGGAGCACAACGTTGTTGATTCGTTTACAAAGGCTCTCATGGCTAAAGTGTTTGAGGGTCATCTAGAGAGTCTGAGTCTACGGGACATGCAGCATCTTGTCTAGGACAAATGGAAGATGATACTAGAGTATAGTGTATGCCCTAGTTTATTATATATTGTACTTGTAATTTTTCATGTATTATACATTAGTCTCTAGAGGCATTAAGGCAAGGGGGAGATTGTTGGGATTGGTGTTCTAATTCTCCCAGAGTCTCGTAGTATATAAACTGTACACATTGTTATGAATAAAATAAAAGTTATTATTTGACATTTACTCATATCTAATAAACAAAGCTCAATCGTTATTTGTATGTAAACTTAAACATGTATATGAGATATACAAGTGGATCATGCCTTAAGTGATAACCTAAAAAAGTCTGTAGTATAAGGATTAAAGAGGGATACCGGATCCTGATGACACTACGGATACGGCCCGCTTTGTAGAGTTTTACAAGTGTTGTGAACTATTACAAATGGTAGATCCTGACCATTCATGTGAAAACATGCAAGCGAGTGTCCTATACGAAGAGTTTGTATAAGACCAGATCACGAGATGACTAGTCTCTTTATATAACACCATTGATACTTAAGACTTATATCTCACCTAAACGACCATAGGTGACATGACCTTAATCCTGAGTGTTTTAGGAACTCCTGCCTTTGAGGGCGGTCCTTTGATTAGTATGGGTGAGAGTGGCCAGATTGCCAACTCAACATGCCTACCTTTTTGGGGATTTATTTGATTTGGGAGCTGGGAACTCAATTACACAAGATGAAATTCACTCCTTCCCCGAAGCATGAGTAAGTAGATAGACTGCTCCCTTAAGGGTTAATTCCGGGTCTTGAACATAATGGCCACAGCTTCTCTTTGGAAGAGAGAACTTAGTCATAGTATTACTATGACTTATGTTCATTAGAGGGATCAGTGGTACTTAAGGAGAGAGATGCAACTACATTGATCTACAAGATCCCATACTAAGTTGAAGTACATAGACTCCATCTCGAGATCCATGGCTTTGACCCATTCATCCCTGTCAACATCATCCATTGCTTTATTGTAAGACAACGGATCCTGATCCTTACCATCGGCTACCATAGCTAGGATTTCAGTTAATCCTATATAGTTAACGGGTGGGTTCGCGACCCTCCCACTACGTTGAGATTCCCTCAACTTTTGAGGTGAATTTGACCTACTAGATGAACTTCCATCAACAACTCTTGTTGATGTAGCAGGCTCTTGAAGTTTCAATAGTTTCTTTGAAAGGTTCACTCAATACAATTTTACTTCTCGGACTGTGCTCTCTTATATGATCCCCCTCAAGGAAGGTAGCGTTTGTCGACACAAACACTTTGTTTTCCTTAGGATCATAAAAGTAACCCCCTCATGTCCCTTTGGGATAGCCTACAAATAGGGAAAACCTCGAACATGATTCCAGTTTCTCAAGATTAGCCTCAAACAAATTTGTTGGGCAACCCCAGATGTAGAAGTGACACAAAATAGCTTTACGCCCGTTAAACAACTCCAAAAGTGTTCTGGAAACATTCTTGGAAGGATCATAGTTGAAGATATAAGCCGTAGTAGGAGAACTCTAAAACGAGTCCGGTACGGAAGCATAACTCATCATTGATCGAACCACGTCCAACAAGGTTCTATTTCTTTTTTCCGATGCATCATTCTGTTGAGGTATACCAGGTGCTAAGAGTTGGGAAACCATTCCATGCTCTATCAAATAGTTTTGGAATTCAGAATCCAAAAACAATCCATCTCGATCAGATCAAAGTGTCTTAATCCGTTTATCTAATGCGTTTTCAACCTCAGCCTTGAACTCTTTGAATTTTTTAAAGGATTCCGACTTATGTTCCATCAAATAAACATACCCATACCTCGAATCCTACCCTGGCTCGCACATTCATTGGACCATAAATGTCTCAATTTGTTGTGAATTTGCGGGAAAAACACGACACAACAAGAACACGAATATTAATAAATATAATACTAAAATAAATATATAAACAAATAAAATAAAATAATGATAAATAAATAAAATAATAGGAAATAGGAAATTTCTTAAAAAATCTCTACTTTCTCCAGAATTGGTGAAATTTCAACCAATGTATATATCTCAACAAAATGCACAAATGACCACTTATTTATAGGGAATTTTGGCAAGTAGGAAGTGACACACTTGGACACTATGCATAGCCACACATGTGATAATTAGAAAATGACACTTGGCATTAGACACTAAGCATGACACTAACGAGCATCTATTATTATTATATAATATTTATAATACACCCCCTTAGATGCCCATTATATATATGACATACCTCATTAAAACTTTACTAGGAAAAAACCATATGGGAAAAAAATCCTAGTAAAGGAAAAGAAAACATATTTCATATAATTTACACTTTCAAAAGAATATATTTGTTCCGCCTCATGAAACATCACTTAAGATCTCTGAATCGTTGCATACCAACGCTGTGTACCAATTTTTCAAACGTTAGGGTAGATAATACTTTTGTAAATAAGTCTGTTAGGTTATCTTTCAAACAAATTTGTTGAATAGTGATGTCGCCATTTTCTTCAAGATCATGAGTACAGAAAAGCTTTGTTGAAATATGTTTTGTTCTATCCCCTTTAATATATCCTCCGTTGATTTGTGATATGCAAGTTGTGTTGTTTTCGTATAATATCGTTGGAAGACTTTCACTAGAAGATAAACCACATGTTTCACAAATGTGTTGAGTTATTGATCTTAGCCATACACATTCTCGACTAGCTTCGTCAATAGTAAGAATTTCAGCATGATTTGAGGAAGTGGTTGTTATTGTCTGTTTTACTAACCGTCACGATACAGTAGTTCCTCCATTTGTGAATAGATAACCTGTTTGAAATCTAGCTTTGTGTGGATGAAATAAATATCAAGAATCTGCAAAACCAACTAAATCAAAATTTGATTTATTTGAATAAAACAAATCCATATTGATCGTTCCTCAAAGATAGTAGAGTATATTTTTAACTCCACTCTGATGTCTTTTTGTACGAGAAGAACTATATCTTGCTAATAAATTCATTAAAAATGCAATATATGGTCTTGTACTATTAGCAAGATACATAAGTGCATCAATTCCACTAAGATATGCTACTTCAGGTGTCGCTATAAACGATTGAGCTACACGATCTGGCTCATGACTATAATCTAATTGTAATGGCGAATACTTAGGATAAGTTACCGAACTAATGCGTACAAGTGACGTTGCATGTAAGATAACATGTCTCCATACAGATGAATGAAGCTTAGCTCTCATAAGTAATGGTCTTACAATTAATTGCAAATTTTTTATAAATGATTCTGCTAAACCATTTTGTATATGAACATGAGCTATAGGATGTTCAACACTTATCCCAATTGATATACAATAATTATGAAAAGTATGGGATGTAAATTCACCAACATTATGAAGACCAATGTTCTTAATTGTATGACAGGAAAATTGTGCTCTTAACTTAAATATTTGAGTAAGTAATTTTGCAAATGCAAGATTTCGACTTGATAATAAGCACACATGTGATCATCTGCTGGATGCATCTATTAATATCATAAAATATCTAAATGGTTCACTTGGTGGGTTAATGAGTTCACATATATCACCATGAATCGTTCTAAAAACGCAGGTGATTCAGTCCTCACTTTAGCTGGTGATGGTCTAATTATGAATTTTCCTTGAGAGTAAGCATCACATGATAATTCATTAGATTGAAAAATCTTCTGGCCTTCAATGGGTGTCCATTTGAATTCTCAATAATTCTCTTCATCATTATAGATCCTCGATGACCCAATCGGTCATGCCAAATTGTAAATATGTCTGGATTCATGAACTTCAGGTTCATTGTGTGAAACCAGATCTCTATTTTTCCTACTTAAGCATGTGATTAAGGAAATTAACTAAGTGTAAGTTAAATCCTATGTTGAAGAGAAGGAAAATTTCTAAGTACTGAATAGATTTTCCTTGAGTAGCTTTGAGATAAGCTTTAACTAGTGAAAATTTGGTTAAGTGTGAAGTCAAAAGAAACCATGCGTTTGGTGTTAGGAAACATTAGATGAGGCTGAGTTAGTAGATTTTTAAAAGAGATTAAGCATTGAGGCTGAGGGCAACCATGCATTTGTGAGGTTGGACGCATGTTGGCCGAAGCATTGGCAATAGGCGTTGCCAAGGGTTGCTCATGCGTTGAGGCTGCGTGAGCGAGAGCAGAGAGAATGAGATAATGAGCGTAAGGTGCTGGGTGGACGATCGTATAGCTATGTGCGCGCACTGAGTGATGCGCTAGATGATCGTGTAGCTACAAGCGACGCTAAACAATGGGAAGTAATTGTGCTAGACGATGGAGTTATGTGATAGGTGATGGCACTATACGATCAGTGCTAGCGCTAGACAATAAGCGTGGAAGCTAAACGATAGCGCTAGACGATGACACTAAACGATAGTGTTAAACGATGAGCGAGCACAACACGAGGAACGTAGATGCTAGGCAATGTGTTAGGCATGGGTGCGGGCGCTAGATGCAAGTGCTACACGATAGGCAGAGTGCTGGACGATGGGCGTTACGTGATAAACGCAGACGTTGGGCGATGGCGTTACACGATAGGTAGATGCGTTAGACGATAGGCGTCAGCGCTACACGATGAAGCTAAACGATAGGTGCAGAAGCTATGGGATAGGCTATGTGCTATGCATTAAGTGTTAGCAAGATTGTTATCAGTGAGAGATATGCGATGGCGAGATCGTTGAGAGCGAGATTATTGAGAGCGAGATATCACTAAACGATTGAGCTGCACGATGAGGCATAATTGCTATGCGATGGGACGCAAACACTAGATGATTGGCCGTAGCGAGAAGGCTGGATGTTAAACGACAACGAGATGTTTAGTAAATGATGGAGCTATGCGATTAAGTGCAAGAGCTGCATGATGGACTAAATGATGGAGCGGTGCTGAGGCTTGTGTTACGCAAGGCTGATGAGCTCACCCAGACAAATGGCTGAATCGAGAGAAGGTTAAGCTTGAGTTAGTAGGAGCTGGACGAATAGAGTTTTATGCAAAGAAGCCTTATGCACGAGGAAGATAACTCAAGTAGGTGAATAGCAAGGAAAAAGGTGGTGGCAAATCATGGTGCAAACACTCCAAAGTAGGAGGTGTCTTGTGTTGAGGCTTAGTAAATATGAGAAGGATCGGTTCTTTTGGCCTATAAATATCACCACAGAGTGTCTCTTCAATGCATAAGACAAATCCTCCTAAAAGAACGCAAGGAAGAGTGTTAGAAGGTAGATTTGGAGGAGATTATGCGTTGATCATAAAGGGCATGCGTTGGAAGCAAAGCCATGCGTTGATCATGAAGCTCCAAGAGAAGGAGATGCTGTCGGACAGTGAGGTCTGGAAGTAGCATCAACTTGGGACAATGTGTTCTTCCAGACTACTTGTGCGTTTTGAGTTATTTCAAAACCATTTGAAAGCTCTGAGAGTCTAGTTTCAAGATAGGGGCCGGAGAAGAAGCTCCAAGGAATTAGGCTGGAGAGTGAGGAAAAGATAGAAGGGTCGAGCTCTCGGGTAAGCTTGACCTAGTCTTGATGATTTGAGGATTTCGGCCAAACCACGAGAAGTTCTGAGCTAAGATTTTAAGGTATGCTTCCTGAGACATTTTAGAGCATATTTTTAGAAGAAAGTATTTCGAAATAAGGCTTTGAAATATGAGTAATCTAAGCTTAAAATTAAATATGGAGTTTAGGGTTCAAAAGGGAGCCCGAGGAAACCAAATAACTTCTAGAGAGGAAGGTTCCTACCTTACCAAGGTGAGTGATAATTTCCTTTAAATCTTAAGCATATCTTTTAGAGTACATGTATATGCTTATGTTGTGAATAAGTAATTAGCATGAGAATAAGAATATGTGAACGGGATGGTCAGGGGGCCAGTAGACTTAGTTCCTGAGCCCGAGAGCAGAACCTCACAAGATGGTCAGGGGACTGAGAGGTCTAGTTCCTCAGCCTGTGAGAGGAAACTTATATGGGATGGTCAAAGAACCAGCACGCATAGATTCTGATCCCATAAGCGGGGATCTATGTGCACATAGGAAATATAAGGAACGTAAGAGAGTAAGCATTTATGACTAATGTCAGTTTAACTATCTATCGTGTGTGTAGGTAGAGTTTGAGAATAGACTCATTATGAGTAGTATCAGTTTAACTATCTACCGTGCGTGTAGAGAAAGTTGAGAACAGACTCATTTAAGGCTGAGGTTTGAGTACTAACCTCGTATTTGTGATATGCTTGTATTATTATGAGTTGAAATAGACTCTAGAAGTTGCTTACCACTCACTGAGCTTCTTGAAGCTCATTCTCTTCTTTCATATTTTTCTTCCCATATAGTGAAAGGTGAGGAGTTCCAGGGTGCTGCTAAGGTCAAGGTCTACCACAGCCACAATCACACTTCCTGGTTTTAGAATTAATGTAAACATTATAGGTAAGCCCGATAGTTGTATAAGCATTGTACTGTTTGTAATAAAATGAGCTTAATCAAACAGTTGTTGTTTACATCTTTGGCTTAAAGTTTATGAGAGTAAAGAGGTTCAGTTGGGCAGTAGGTATCACAAAAGAGTGGTATCTGTGGTCCTTCACGCCTCCCCTCGGGCTCAAGAGGCGGGCTCGGGGTGGGGTGTGACAATTGTTGCATATGTTTTAATTGCTCGTGTATGAGTATAATACAATCCAAAAGATAAAGTAAGCAACTATTCCAATATATGTTTTTCATTTGAGGCAGTGGATATGATATATAGATATTCCACATTATTCTTACTATCAGTCTCAATATGATAACCATTGCAATGTATATATTTGAAACAAAGTAGATTTCTCTTTGATTGACAAGAGAACAATGCATTGTCAATTATAAATTGTGTTCCTCTACGCAAAATAATATTTGCTTTTCCAAAACCTTCGATCAAGTTTGCAGAATCTAATATTGTATCTACTTTTGCTTTCAGTATTGTTAATTTGGAAAAGTTTTTTTTATTTATTTGTAAGTATTGTATGTGTAGTTGCACTGTCTGCCAGACATAGATATTCTTTTCTCATTTTTTAGTCACCCAATATATACAAATCGTCCAGGTTTCTTCATTAAAAGAAAATAATTACAATAAGAAAACAACATTTGGAATTTATAAAGTTTAACATCTACTAAGAGAAGAAAAAAAAAACATGGAGATGGAAAAGAAGAAAAAAACAACATTAAATCTAGATATTTTCAAAGTAAAAGGAAACACTTGATGTTCCATCAATTATACCAATTTTCTCTGTAGGAGATTCAAAGAAGTTTGCCACATCCAACTTTTTCATATGGGATGGGTCAAATATGTCATTATCCTGATATGCAAAATTTACTTCCACATTTTTCTCTTTCCTTCAAGGAGGCTTGATAGAGATCAATTAAGTGTTTTGACGTACGATAGGTACGTGACCAATACCCAACCATTCCACATTGGAAGCACTTATTTTCAACATTTTTTGAATTCTTATCTTGTGGATCTTTTCATTTGTGATCATCATTTTGTGTGATTCTTTCGAAATTTGAATGATTAGAACGACCACCACTAAAATAATAATTATTTCTTCTTCTGCCGCGATCACGACCTCGATCATGAGCACGATCTCGGACACGATTATTAAAATTCATAGTATTCACTTCAGGGAATGCTATTGTTCTAGTTGGTTGAGATTCATGACTTTTCATCCACGATTTAAAATTTGCAACATTCACTTCAGGGAATGTTGTTGCTCTTGTTGGCTGAGATTCATTTTTTTAATCAATAATTCATTATTTCATTTACCAAGAGAAGATACTATATGAGTGCAAAATACTTTTAAAATATTTCTTTCGATATTACTACTGCAGGAGCATATCCGAAATATAGAAAAATGTATTCTCTAACATATAGATTTAAAATTTTGGAGCCTCAAACCCATCCATTTACAATGAGCTTTTGGAAAAAAAAAAAAAAGTTGTTTTCTGATGATCATATTTTTGTGGCATCCAAGTGTATTTTGACATCAAGCACTAATGAAAAATAATTATTACCATTAATATCAGATGCTAAAAATTCTAATTTTGTAATATTTTTCATAGTAACACTATCACAAAATATTATATTTATATTATAAATTTAATATATATCAAATATGTAAAACAACATTTAGTTTATTAATTATAACAAAGAGAGAAAAAGCAACATACCTTTAGGACCTACCTTTAGTGGAGGGAAACGACATGAGCTCATGCCGATAACATGTTGTGGCAACGGGAACAAGAATATTAATAAATATAATACTAAAATAAATATATAAACAAATAAAATAAAATAATGAGAAATAAATAAAATAATAGAAAATAGGATATTTCTTCAAAAATCTCCCATTTCTCCAAAACTGGCAGAGTTTCAACTAATGTATATAAATCAATAAAATCCACAAATGACCACTTATTTATAAGAAATTTTGGCAAGTAGGAAGTGATACATTTGGACACTATGCATAGGTGGTTGAATAACACAGCCAACACATGTGATAATGAGAAAATGACACTTGGCATTGGCCATTAAGCATGACACTAATGGGCATCTATTATTATTATATAATATTTATAATAGAATTATATAAATACATGATTATTATTTATTACAATAATTCATTTAGTTTAGTTAACTAGAGTTCATTATTATTAATTAAAAAATTTATTAGCATCAGTTCATTTTATTTAAATAATATAAAGAAGTGTATTTAAGGCCCGTTTGGATTGACATAAGAAGAAAAAATGTTTTTCAAAAGACTCATTTTTGTTTAAACACCTTTGACAAAAAAAATGTTGAAATTACACTTTAAAAGCTATTTGAGTGGTTGGCAAATATTTCAACTTTTTTCAAAATGATTTATTTTTTAAATTAAACACTTGAAAATGCATTACAAATACACCTTAATAAACAATATACAAAAGTTAATTAATATAAGAAAAAAGGAACAAGATATGATATGTTAATAATCAAAGTTGATTAAAAAAAAAAGCCTTAGAACACTGTTTTAAAATAATGATGATATGTTAGTAATGAAGATCAAACTAAAACTAACCCGAACTAAAAATAGTTTGATTATTAAAAAAACAAGTAATCAATTATAATTAAGAAAAAATGAATTTGTTTACTAACTTTACTAATGATAGTTTACGAATTAAATATATGTAAGATATTATTAGCAAATTAATAAATAATTTTTATAAAAAAACAATTAAATTCATTAAATAAATTTTAATTCAATATTTTTTAACAATAGAGCCCGAAGACTTGACAGTTCATCATGTTATTGTTTTAAGTTTACATACAACTACATTGATCTTAGTAAAAATTGTTTTTAGATGCACGTGATTCCAAATTAATGTCAGATAAAAAATTTTGGTTATAACTTTCCTTGCAACAGGGTATGACAAGGTGGATTGTGATATTTCGGTTTGAGATGCTTTTTATTTGATAGTTTTCTGGACGTTAAATACCATTGGATGGATGGATTTACGGTTGATTTTTTAAGAATAAATAATTAATATGAATTTTGTTAAATTAATATTAAATAACTATTTTAAAAATAAAATTATATATAAAATGAAAAAGAATAAGGAGAAAGGAGAAACTCACATTTTTTTGAAGGGAAAAAAACTCTTGTAAGGGGAAAAAATGATTCCCGAGGATAACTTATTCCAAAATGTTAAAAATTGTGCAATAAACATGAATTTAGCATATTTATGTCCATTCACATTGAAAAATTCTTCCAATCAAATGACTCCTTGTAAAATTCTCGCAAAAGTCATTTGTCAAGGACAAAATTGGTTACTCTTCAAATTTGAGTATTTCAATTTGATACAAGGAGTTGGAGTAGATTTCTCTTGGGTTGGCTTAAGAAATTTGTAGGGTCCATGGCCAAAAAATATCAAAATTGACATATATTTCAAGCTCTAAGTATAAAAAAGTAATATCCACTAAATAATATACTATCTTTTATTAAGAAATAAGGGAAAGGACAATATTTCACATGCGTCAATCTCTATGCATCCATTCTCACCATATATATATATATATATATATAAAGTAAGGGAATTTGCTATGTATGGGATGCATAGATATAGTGTAATCCAAGATGAACCTAAGTATTTTTTATAGGGGAAATGAAAACTGAATATAGGGTATAGGTTAGAAATTAAGGTAGTATAGAATTTTTTTTAAAAAATAATGTTATTTTAATATCTATCGACAAAAATAAGATTGATTTGAAACTATTGACAAAAATAGGATTGTGAAATCGTGGACGAAATAGTTTTGAGTCAGCACATAAATCGTGTACCCCGTCCACGATTTAAGGGTAAATCGTGGACGGTTCCACAATTTTCTAGCCACGAATTAAAGCTAAATCTATTTTTTTCCCACATTTTTCGACTATCTTTTTCTTTTATTTTTTTTTAGCGTTTTTGCATTTTCGGAGAATCTGTGAAATTAAAATTTATAAAGGCCTACGGTAAAATAAAAACTGAATCAAATTTCTAACCACAAATTAAGGCTAAATCTATTTTTTTCCCACATTTTCTCCACTTATGTCCGAATTTTTTTATTGTAATTCAAATTTTTAAAGACGGAATCAAATTTCTAGCCTAATTTTTTTTTCACATTTTCCCTCAACTTCTGACTAAAAACTAATCAAATTTCTAGCCACGAATTAGAACTAAATCTATTTTTTTTCACATTTTTCCCCAACACCTCTTCTTTTATTTTTAGTGTGTTTTGTATTTTCGGATAATCTTCTATGAAATTCTAATTTTCAAGAAAATAAAAACTGAATCAAATTTTATAGCCACAAATTAAGGCTAAATATTTTTTTTCACATTTTCCCCCAATTTCTGTCTTATTTTATTTTTTTTAGTGTTTTTTGCATTTTCGGAGAATCTTTTATTGAAATTCAAAATTTTAAAGTAAAATAAAAATTGAATCAAAATTCTATGCTATTTTTTTTTTTTTTTACATTTTCTCCCAACTTCTATTTTCTTCTTTTATTTTTTTTTAGTATTTTTTGCATTTTCGGAGAATCTTTTGTTGTGAAATTCAAAATTTTTAAGGTCTACAGTAAAATAACAATTGAATCAAATTTCCAACCACAAATTAAGGCTAAATCTATTTTTTTCACATTTTCTCCCAACTTCTGTCTTCTTTCTTTGTTTTTACTGTTTTTTTCATTTTCGGAGAATCTTTTATTGGGAAATTAAAATTTTTGTAAAATACAAATTGAATCAAATTTCTAACAACGAATTAAGGAGCTTTTGAGCAGCTTTCGATGTTGTTGAGCAGCTTTTGTTCCACTTTGTATCCATTTAAATTGAAAATCAATAAAATAATAATAAAAATATGGAGCTCGTGGACCCCGTCCCGAGTTTGACATGGTCATATTCTGACATGGACGTTTAACAAAAATCGTGTACTCAGTACACGATTTTGCTTCCCTATTTTTTTGAATACTTTTTCTTCCACCTTACTTTTGTATTTTTTTTTCCTATGTATCTTACTTTTGTCATTACTTTTAAAAAATACATTATTCTTGAACTTACCCCGGTAGTATAGAAGCAAAGTAGGTGTAGGAAAGGACTATCATTGTTTTGGAAAATATCTAATAATATTGTAGTATGTCCTCTTTTCAATCATATTTTAGCATGTTGTTTAAAATTTTGATATATTATTTTAATTATTCCACGCCTTTCTTTGTTGTTGTTGTTGTTTTTTTTTTTTTGAAAAATATTCCACAAAAAACATGGGTGCTGAGTTATAATTATTAATTAAAAATTGACACATGGTAAGATACTTTTGCTTTATAAAAAAAAATTAAATTATTATTCTCTATTATGCAATAAATGGAGTTTTTTGTACGGACATCATGTTCTCAAATGCGCTTACGTTTTTCTGACTCTCGCCATGATGAGACGAGTTTCATTTAGACATTGCGATGAGTTTTGAAATTGGGCTAGGGTTGTAGAAAGGAATCGGGCTGAAATGGACATCCCTGACGCGAGACATGGTTGAATGGAAAAAAATGGAAAAAATGGAACATAGCATTAGCCCAAGTCATCCCTACTATCATGCTAATAAAAACGTTGATAGTGCGCTATGATGTAATGTAAGCATAAGGTTAGAAAAAATTAGGTTTCTAAACGGAGGGTAAAAAAATACAAGTGTGTCTGAGAAAGATCAACCATACCATAAAAAACTCTAATAAATGTGAGGTTGCATAGATGACCTCGCAACATTTTTAAACATTATTTTTCCATGCAAATTCTTTGCGAATAAGTAGTTAAGATCTCAATGATTCAAATTGATGGTTTAGATCTTTTGTCTTTGAAATGATGGGATGCGTGAAGTGCCAAGGAAATCTTCGATCGAGCTTGTTGTTTTGGAAGATTCTTTCTGGAGAAGGTTAAATCGATGGACATTCTTATAACTTATTCAACACACTCCTATGGTGCGTGTTTGCCTTGAAGGTTTTTTTTTTCAGTTGATTCTCCATCGTAATGCAAAATAAATATATGAACTTGTCAATTTTTATCAATTTTATATTTTTCGATTGCAGTTTCAACTTTATTTTAGAAAAGACTATGAGATGTTTAGCTCACCAACATGAGTTGAGTTGAGTTAGTATAATATACCAACTCAATGTTTGGCCCACCAACTTTAAATGTTGGTGAAGTTGAGTTGGTATATTTTACCAACTCTCCCTTATTCCAATGTTTAATTTCAATGGCTTCAATAGGTGACTATTGTGTTGGGATTAGTGTCCTAATTCTCCCAGAGTCTCGTAGTTTATAAACATTGTACATATTGTTATTAATAAAATAAGAGTTATTTTATTTGCATTTACTCATATCCAATAAACAAAGATCCATAGCTATTGTATATAAACTTAAGCATGTATATGAGATATACAAGTGGATCATGCCTTAAGTAATAATCTAAAAGGTCTATAGTATACGGATTAAGGAGGGATACTTATCCTAGTGACACTATGAATACGACCTGCTTTGTAGAGGTTTACAAGTATTGTGAACTACTACAGATGGTCTGATCCTGACCATTCATGTGGAGACATGCGAGCGGGGGTGTCCTATACAAAGAGTTTGTATAAGACCAGACCACGAGATGATTAGTCTCTTTATATAACGCCGTTGATACTTGAGACTTACATCTCACTATAACGACCATAGGTGACATGATCTTAATCCTGAGTGTTTTAGGAACTCCTACCTTTGAAGGCGGTCATTTGATTAGTATGGGTGAGAGTAACCAGATTGCCAACTCAACAAGCCTACCTTTTTGTGGATTTATCTTATTGAGGAGCTGGGAACTCAATTACACAAGATGGAATTCACTCCTTCCCCGAAGCAATGGTTAGTTGATAGATTACTCCCTTAAGGACTGATTCCGAGTTTTGAACATAGTGGCCACATCCTCTCTTTTGAAGAGAGGACTTAGTCAAGGACTATGACTTATTGTTTATTAGAGGAATTAGTGGTACTTAAGGAGTTAGATGTAACTACAGGGGCAAAACGGTAAATTGTCCCAACTATACTTACGAGCGATCTGTGAAAGGTTATCGCACTGTTGATCGGTTTATATGGACACAAAAATATATCTGTAATGAGAAGAGTTCAACTATCGGTGTTTAGTGGAGTGCTCGACAGTTAACAGATGGTGGATCCCATGACTAAAGAGTTTAGTCAGTTATTCACGTACGGTTGGAGCTTCAAGCTACAGGTCCATAAGGTCCCCTTAGTAGCTCAATGGATTCAAGTTGAGAATCAATTCCTGGGGTTGATTTGAAATGTTCAAATTGACAAGAGGAAATTCAATTATATAAGATACAATTGGTGTGATGTATGAGATACATCAAGTGGATGATTAAGTTAAATATGATTTACATTAAGTACCATACAATAGAAAAAGAACTATGGTTTGTATGTTTCATGAGATGAAATATTAAAACTATAGTTTATAAATATAATATAGTAAATTAGTTATCATATTTATTTATAATATATTAATTATATGATAATTATCTCTTTTTCTCTAATAACCGATTGAGTGGGAAGTTATTGGTGGTTTTATGGTAACCGTGAGATACAAGAAAAAATGTTTTCCTAAATTTAGAGAAGTTACTTGATTTAGAAAGTACTCACGTAGAAAGCTATCAAGTGAAAGTGTTTCACTAAGCGATAGCTAAAAGAGACTAAACGATCGTGGAGTTTGACTATACAATAGTTCATTCAGTTGATCGTAGCTAAATGATTGCGCGGCAAGTCTATATGATAGGTTGCCATTTCTACACGATCGAGCACATCGTTTATGTGATAGACGTTTCTTATCTCCCACTTCGTTTACATGATCATTGTCCTCCAGTCTCTTCCTCAAGCCAAGTAATACAGAGCCCACAACTCCTGGATTCTCATACCGAGAATACCAAGGTAACCATTGTGGTGGAGGAATTAACTAAGTGAAAGTTAAATCCTATATTGAAGAGAAGGAAATTTCTAAGTGTTGAATAGATTTTCCTTGAGTAGTTTTGAGTTAAGCTTTAATTGATGAAATTTGGCTAAGTGTAAGGTCAAAAGGACCCATGCGTTAAGAGTTAGGAGATATTAACACATAAGTTGAGAAGGAAACCTTGTGTTTGTAAGGTTGGACAGGTTGGACGCATGATTGGCCGAAGTATTGGCAAGAGGCATTGCCAAGAGTTGCCATGCGTTAGTCGGGAAGTTTTGAGAGGTTACTTGAGCATTGAGAGATGCTGAAGTATGGCCAAGAACAACGCATGCGGCAGCCAATGCCTTGAGAGGTTAGAACAACGCATGCAGCGCAATGGATGCGATGGATAGAGGCATGCAACGATGGATGCGGCAGTGTGACGCGAGGCATGTTATGATGCGGTGCGAGGGCATGCGGCGATGCTACGCATGCAGTAATGCTAAGGTGTGCGACCGAAGGTATGCAGTCGAAGGTATGCGTTGATGGTATATGGCAGCACTATGCGTTGGTGTCAAATGGTGATGCTATGCGTTGATGTCATACGGCGATACTATGTGTTGGTGTCATGCGGCGGTGCTATGCTTTGATGGCATGCGACGGCCCTGCTACGCAAGAGTATACGGCCAAGGGCATGTGATGATGCGGCCTATGGTATGCGGCCGAAGTAATGTGTTGGTAGTATGTGATGGCATGCAACGATGGATGCGATGTATACGAGGATGCGGCGGCCTTGCTAAAGTATGAGCTAGGAAATGGAACGAGCTAAGGTGGACGCATGGTGATTTATCCTTGCGTTGCTAAGGCTTGCGGTAATAAGGGTCATGAGATTGGTTGCGTTGGTCATAAGAGATGCGTTAGCAAGATCCTAGGCGATGGTGAGCTATGCCTTGAGGTGTTGAGTTAAAAACCAAGTCGACCCAAAGGTTGCTATGCGTTGGTGACGTGCTATGCGTTGGACATGTGCTATGCGGGCACATAGGACAAGCTAGTAGTATGCGTTGAAAGAGTATGGGTCATAATCCTAGTTGAGAGCATAGGGCAAAGGTAAGCCATACGGTAGAAGGCATGATGCCAAGGAAGAGCCTGGGAAGCATCTAGTATATACGACCAAGTTGCATTGATGGGATGCACAATGGTAAGAATTGCGTTAATTAGAAATGGCATAATCGAGGTTAGTGAGTCGCATATGGGGAAAGGTGCTAGGCAGCAATGGCTTGAAGGATGTTGTCTTGAGATTTAAAGACGTCACAAGGGCACAAGGTAAGGTTGAACAAACGCATATAAAGTTAGATGGATGCATATGAAGGATGAATGCATATGAAGGATGGATGCATTCAAGGTCGTCATTCAGACATGTGGCTTGTTGGGAGGAAACCTTCGGTCTTAAGCAAATAAGGTGGATGCACAAGAAGACATGCAAAATTGAGGGCTATGCGTTGGTAAAAGGGGAGCAAGACACCTTGGGTTGCGATGACACAAGGTTGCATTAATAGTGTGAGGAAAGGACACTTGGACATGCGGCCAAGTAGGAGGTGTCAACCTTAGAGAAGTCTTGGACGTCTATAAATAGGGTCAAGGACTTCAGATGAGAACTCAAATTCTCTTCAAAGGACATAAAGAAGAGTGTATGAAGACTAAGTGGGAGGGGACTATGCGTTGATGAAGAACGCATGTGTTGGTAGCAAGACCATGCGTTGGTCAAGAGGTTCCAAGAGGGGAGATGCTGTCGGACGGAAAGGACAAGAAGTAGCATCAAATTGGGACGAGGAGTTCTCCAAAAATACTCGTTCGTTTGAAGTGATTCCAAAGCCATCTGAAAGCTTCGCGAGTCTAATTTTTAGGGTAGGGCTTCTAAAGAAGAAGCTCTAAGGGATCGGGCTGAAAACTGAGAAAAAGTCAAAAGGGTCAAGTTGTCGGGTAAGCTTGGGCCAGTCTTGAAGATTTAAAGATTTCGGCCAAACCACAAGGATTTTTTAGCTCAGATTTTAAGGTAAGCTTCCTGAGACATTGTAGAGCATGTTTATAGAAGGAAGTATCATGGGATAAGTCTTAGAACTATGAGTAATATGAGCTTTAATTTGAATCTAGATTTTAGGGGTTCAAAAGGGAGCCCGAGGTAAACGAAGAACTTCTAAAGAGAAAAGTTCCTCGATGATCATGGTGAGTGACTAAAATATTTATAATGTTTTAAGAAACAATGTGCTAAAGAAAGATCTTTCAGATAAAGACATGTTTTATATGTTTTAGTAAATAAAGTCATTGTATGACTAGTTTTACTTGAAACTCAATACCGAAGGACAGTTGAAAAGGTATCCGAGCAGCTCGATATTGAAGGACACAGTTTTGAGAAGGTATCTGAGCAAAAGTACCCAAGGCATGGGGTACTTCTTTATCATAAGAATCAGTTTTCTTGTCACTCACTGGGCTAGCAAGCTCATCCCATTTTTCAAATGTTTTTCTTCCTAGGTAGCAGAAGGTGAGAAGTTCCAGGGTGCTGCTAAAGTCAAGGTCTGCCACATACCACAGTTACACTTCCGGAGGGTTTTAAGAGTGATTGTTGTAAACTTTGTAGCTAAGTCTTGGAGTTGTATAAACGTTACATTGTTGTAATAAAATGAGTCTGCTTAATCAGTTGTTGTTTGTCTCCTTGACTTAATCAGTTGGTTGTTGAATTTGTTCATTGATATCAGAGTTATTTCCGCAAGAGTTATTAGGCAGTAAGTGTCAACAAAAGGGTTGATAACTGCTGCAGTCATATCCTTTCCTAGGCTCAGAGAGTAGTCTGGTACGGGGTGTGACATGTTGGCTGTTCGTTGTGTTCGTGATGTACACCGGTCGTTGCGTTCGTGTTGCTATGCTTTGGACGCATTGGATTGATCGACAGAGTTTGAAGAATGGTTTTTCAAAGGTGTGCATACTCTATCCCTTGATTCTTTTGTAAGCATGTTGTAATTTCTAGTTTTGCATGACTTGTTAGTTTCCGTTCTTGTACTGTAATTGTTTATGTTCAATTTCGAATGGAATTTGGAACGATCCTATCACTGCTCATGGAAATTCTCATGTCTGAATTCCTTCATATTTTTGTCACACTTCAGGAATTAACTCCAAGCTCTGACAACCCCCTATGATGATAACTCCAATGACCAACTCCGATGACTAATTTAGGGCTCCAACAACCACCTCTGATAACAACTCCAATGGCCCAACTTTGACAACCACCTTTGTGCAACCAACTCCGATGACTAATTCTGGGCTCCGACAGCTACCTCCAACAACAAACTCTAATGACTAACTCCAACAACCACCTTCGTAGGCTTCGACTACAAACTTTGATGAAAATCACTTTCGATGACCACCTTTGAGTGAGCAACTCTAATAACTAATTCGGGGCTTCGAAAACCACCTTCAATGATGAAACTTCAGTAACCAATTCCAATACCACCTTCCTGCGACCAATTTCGAGCTCCGACAACCATTACCTACTATAAACTCCGACAAAAATAATCTTCGATGATCAACTTCGACGTCCATCTTCCTTCAACCAATTCAGACAACCAACTTTGGGCTCTGAAAACCACCTCCGACAACAAACTCTGGCTACCAACTCGAATATCACCTTCATGCGACCAACTTCAGGGTCCGACAACCACCTCCAACTACAAACTCCAGCGAAAATCATCTTTGATAATCAACTTCGACAACTACCTTTGACTATTATGAAATTGATGACTGTCAAAGTATGTGAAACTATGTATAAGAGAATGATATTTCTTATTATTGAGAGGAGGGGAAACCCTTACATTTATACACACGAGTTCTCAATCAAAGACCTAGAATTAAGCAATCAATCTAAATATTTATGGAAATAGAATATACAGGGAAACAATCTTATCAATTCCTAATTTATAGCAAAGACAATCAAGCTCGATTTTCTACATTATGTTGTAGGTTGTTGATTATATAAATAATATTATTTTGTCTACATTAAGTGTAATATTTATACGTAGAAATTTGTAAAGCATATTTTTATTTAATTTCATTCACATATCAAATGAGTGTTAATAATATTTGAAAAAGTATGTATGTAGTTGAATAGTATGTAACAAAAAAAAAAAAAAAAAACCATAAAATGGATATTTTTTCCTCAAACATTTTATGGCAAGAAATAATGAAAAGTAGAGATTTGTTCTATGAAGATTCTTCAAATTTGGAGGAATTGAAAGTAAAATTGTTGAAGAAATATGGTGACATTCCATTGGCTATTAACATGATGGGGGAAAATCAATTAAAAAATTTATGATAAAGTAAAAATATAAAGTAATAATAGGAAAAAGAAGAAAAAGAAGAAAATGATGATGAAATTCATTAAGAAAAATTAGGAGTAAAAAGTTTTGATTTCTCTTTGATCTCTCATTTTATTTAACTATATTCCGATAAATTTAAAATATAGGGATTAATTGTTGTTCATTACAAAAAAAAAAAAAAAAAAAAAAAACTTTGAAAATTAAAAGAACAAAAATTACAATTCCAAACTTTAAAAGTTAAAAAAACAAAAATTGCAATCCATATTTATTCAACACAAAGATGAATAAAATTATTTAAACAAAAAAGTTTCAAAACAAAAATAGTCATTACAAAAACAAATTATTTAGAGTTAAAAAAAAGTACACTAAATATTTCAGATATATAAATTCAACTCTGCATTTCAGGCACAGATATATGTGAACTCAGACCAAATAACTTTGCATGTATGAACTCAGACCAAATAACTCTGCATCCTACACACAAATATATGAAATTTAGACATCATATCTCAACTCAACATTCTAAACAACCCCTATTAGTTTTCTTTTCACGATTTTGAGGTATACTCAAGAATATTTATTATTGTTGAAGTCCATGATTCTTAGATGAAGTTGCATATCGGGGCATCAGGGGGAGCTGAAGGGAACGAAGAATCTGAAATAAGAGTAATGGTAGGGAGTAAATAGAAGGTGAGATACAAATTGGAGAATGAATTAATATTGGAGAATGGAAGTTGTAATTATTGATAATTGTATACATTAAATGTAAACGGTACTTGTTATTTTTCAGAATAGTAATATTTGCGACCAACCTAATAAGTATTCAGAAGGCATTGATTATGAGTAACTCAATGGACCAAAAGGTAATTCAACCCACGCCTCTTTGCTTTACTTCGAAATGATCTAAACCCATTTGATGAACATTAATTCACAAGAATTCGAAGCTCCTATCATTCTGAAAAATTATTTAGAAAGTGATAAAACTGGAAGAATTATCAATGGTAGACATTTTCATGAGCCTGCATAAGAGTCCAAACCTCTCGACACCATTGGAGATGTTGAGGGTTGCCTCGGACAAGGCTTAAAGCCCAAAAAAAACTGAGAGGCAACGTAGGGGAATGCACATCAAAAAAGAAAAAGACAGAGTCTTGGGTTTTGGGCTGACTTGGGACATAATCGAGTTGCACTCGGTCTAGCACCCTGCAACCTCGAGGGCTATAAACCAACATATTATGATCTAATGGTTACAAATGTTTTTCTATAATATTCTTTATAATTACACTTTTTTTCTCATATATTTTAGATAATTCTACGCTATACTCTATGCATTTCCTACAAGTAATTTATCTAGAATATTCTAATACTTAATATTTCTAGAAATTGCGCTTTTATTTTGGACTAGGCTCAAATACTTCTAACCCAAAATCAAGTTTATATTTCAACAAGAACTCATAAAACAATCTTTTTAGGCTAAATATATCTATGGGATACTACCAAATTTTAAGTTTAAGGCTAAGGTTTTTTGTAGGCATAAAATTTAAAATTTAAGGGTATGTTTGACTCTTTTAAAGTTTAAGAACCTATTTAGAAATAAAATTGAAAGTTTAGGAACTTATTAGACTTTCACCTATTTCCACGACATTATGATATTGTTCCCTTTGAACACTAACCCTCGCGACTTTGCTTTTGAGACGACCTAAAAGGTCTCATACCAATGGAGTCTTCACTTACTATCCATAATCACTTCTTTATGTAGCTAATACGAGACTTTGTTCGTATAATACTATTTGAAACCTAACTATATTTAAGAGAACATCGTAGTTAATAGGTAGAATTTAATTCTTTTGAACTACCTAGAATTATCTTCGCGCTATGCTAAACATATGTCCAGTTCGAGAACGTTGAGAATACAATCAAAGTCTCGTATAGGAAGATCTTAGTTAAATAAGTAAAAACAATCATTATCATAATTTTTTAAAATGAAATTAAGAGCAAAAACTTATGCCTCTTTATTTTGGTGGAAATTGGCTGCTTGGTCCTCAGTAAAAACATTGCTTTATTTTTTTTTTAATCTTTACCATAGTTTTTACCCAAGCTTATCAGTAACTGGGCTTTATATATGCAGGTTACTATAAGGTTTGTTTCAAGTATCCGTGACTAAGCTAAGTTGCACACATTTCAATTAATTTTGCAGGATTGAAAATTCCTCTGAATTTACCATCTAATATCTTACTTTTAACTTTAAAGGTATGCTTTATTAGAGATCTTAAAACTTTTGTTTAATTTCAAAATATGCTCAATTCTTATTGTTATTGGCTTTTCGATTTCCAAATATTTTATGGATTTATCATTCAGTAGGTTGTTTTTTTTTTAGGATTTATAAAATCATAAATTTCTTTGCTGGTCTAACATGAATTTGAACTTTCTATTATGTATTTAATTGATTCTTTGCCCATTAGACATTTTGTTAAATTTATTATCTTTTTTAATGCAAAATTAAAGGATTAGGAATTAGGTGTGTTAGTTGATATAAAGAACTTAGCAAGATGTTGTTAAAGTATTAATATAATTAAATTTATAGCTTAAACTGATTTAATGTGATATCAAAACAAGATGTTATATGCTTGAATCCCGCAATGTTATTTCTTCTACAATTACCACTTGTTATAACCTATCACCTTCACCTTAAATTTTGATAATTGTTACAACCGTTACTTTAAATTTGAATAGTTGTTCCAAATTCACCTATTGATAGATGTAAGGCTTGGCTTTTGTTGAAATGAGTAAGTTTTGAGAATTTCTACTGCCCCGTTTAGTAATCATTTCATTTTTTTGTTTTTGGTTTTTAAAAATTAAGTCCAGTTCTACTTATTTTTTTACAATGATTTGCATATTTTTTAAGCATAAGAGTATAATTCTTAGCCAAATTCTAAAACAAGAACTACTTTTTGAGTTTTCAAATTGTCGACTTGATTTTAAAAAACATAGGTAGAAAGTAGATAACGAAACAATAAAGTTAGAGGTGGAAGACGTGTTTGTAAGTTTAATTTTCAAAATTAAAGCCAAATAGCAACAAAACGGAGCCTACATATTTTAGTTCAAGGTACAATTTCATGAAAATGAGAGTTAATGGTAAAAATTGATATAACTTGCTAAGTTTATGAGTAAGACTTAATTTTTTTTCTCAACTTTTATATGGTATTTAAATTATGGTTAAAAATATCATTTTTGTCCCTATACTTTATATTTATTCAATTTTTAATCCATGCAATATGTAGGATTTTATTCTCCATATTTTTAATAAATTTTAAAATTAATCATTGCGGTTGGTTTATTTTGATTTTTCCTAAATATATTAAGTTTCTATGAACATTATCTTCATATGAAAATATTGCCATTTTTTTCTATGAAAATTATTTTGATTAATTGAGATAAAAATTAACTTTGAACAAATAAACTTACGATTTATTGAAAGCATAGTGACTAAATTTAAGATTTATTAAAAATTTATAGATTGAAATTGGACATTGAGAGTAAATAAAATGGAACTTAGGCTACATTTACCCATGTGAAAGATAATCCATCAACAATAACATAAAAAGTGGGCCGCAGTTGATTCCTTTTGTTCTTGTTTACCTTTATGATATTTTGTAATGAATTATGTAGTCCACCTCGAAATTTTTAATCAAATCGTGCAATCTAATTGAGGAATAAATACTGCTTAATCTGATTGTGGTTGAAATTACATGACATCCACTACCTTTATTGTTAACATTATAAATATTGTTATTGTGACTGTTTAAAAAGTATGAATTTGTCATATTTATTCTTACCTTTAGTTACCATTAAGGTCAAATAGTAACGGTAACGATAACCGTTTTAGTAAAATGTGATAGATTCATAATTTTACATAAACACATGGAAAAATAATTCAATTATATTTACAATTCAGACATATTAAAATTCATCTATCAATAAAATTTCATTTCGATTATACCAATTTTTATTAGGATTCGGTAAATGTGACCTCAAATCAAAATAGTATTCAACTTCAAATAAAATAAATAGAGAAAAGTGTTTAGTAACACTATATTGTATGGGTGTTTTTCAAATATTGGATTGAAAAAGTGTTTTATATTAAATTGAAAAGGCAATTTCAAACACATTTTGAAAAGGGGTAGGCTTTGAGATTAGTTTCTGTATTCTATTTGGCGTAGCTGTGTAGGACACATGAGCTGGAATTCTTTCTATTTACATTTTTCTTTTTTACCCCTTGTGATATTTTAGTTTTTTGCGCGGCTTATTTCTCCTTTGTCCATGAAAATTAAAAAATTGTTATGAAATTGAAAAACACGACGGAATATACGAATATAAAAAAATATAATAAAATAATATTTTTATATAATAATAATAATAATAAATTAAAATTAAAATTATAAAATTGGACAATGAAAAATTTTAGTGAAATTTGGTGTGGATTTCTCATCAATAACTACATCATTTAATGATCTGCCAAAAGCCACTATTTATAGGCAAAATGGCAAGTAGATTGTGGACTTACGTCGACATCAAGCATAAATTACTATATGCAACATGAATGGTAACACATGTCCTTTGAGATATTAAGGAATGAACATCTATTTTTTATTATAATATTCATTAATAAAAATCTTTTTTTAAGAAAAAGAAAAAAGAAAAAAATTAATTAACCATAACAAAGTTTTTTTTTTTTTTTTTTTCGAGAATTAGCTTTCCATAAAATTTATTGCTAGCCTATACAGTTAGAGTTGGACCTCACGAATTATTATTAATGAAAAGCAGTAAGTTAAATAAATTTTTTTTTAAAAAAAAAAACAAAATTCTATAAGTAAGCTTTATTTTGAATCAGATTAGATATTTTTTTTAAAAAAAAATTACTTTTTTTTAAGTTAGAGTGAACATCACTCAACTAGTATATAAAATGTGTTAACGATAAAAAAAGTTTGTAGTCCGGATCTTATTTTTCGATTGATTCAATTTTCTTTTACTTCTCTATCATTCTCATCATTCTTTTAAATCAAAGGTAGTTTAAAATGTAATATATAAAAAATAAAAGGATTGTATATTAGCTTGGTGCTAAACTACCTATACTCAGACGGTAAAATTACAATTGAGTTTATGAATATCACAAACAAAGTTAGAGTAGTTGTCACTTACCGTGTACTATATTATCTTCCACTTCTATTTATACTCTTAGCAAGTTTTTTTCTTTAGATGAAGTAGCTTAGGACAAAATTCTGACATCCTATACGAAAATATCATCGAAACTCCTTAGATTGTCGATTATAGGGGAGAAAACAACATCAAACAAACCATGACTGTTAGCCTTGGCCAGTTATCACTAGGGTTGGCTAGCTATGTCTAACTCACATAGGTTGGCTTACCACCTTTATGAGTTTTCGATACAACTTTATGTAGTCTTTACTCTTGTGTTGGACTAGTGTTTTATTTTTTATATTTTTTTTTTATATAATAGAGGTATGCAATTCAAACAATAAACCTTTTAGTTGCTAACAGTATACCCGCTTTGACTAAACTAGTGTACTTGACCATCGATAATTAAACCTCTAATTGAAATAAATTTATTAGGAAAAAACTTAGGTATATTAACAATACGGTCACCAAATATACATCATTTAAGTCTCTAACCAAGTCGTGAGGATTTAAATAACTGTTGTACCATGACTGACTTGACTGACTGTGATAATTTTACTCACTCAGTTCCAAATATTAGATCATTCAACATTATTAATAGATTAGGCGATATTGTAGTATTGTCTTATTATTAAGAAGAGGAAAAATGTATAAATAAATAGAAGCCGAAATCAAAAAATTTGTAGCGTTACTATTTGAATTCAAAATTCAAAGTGAGTGAATTTTGAATTAATATTGGTGACATTGCCCTCTTGAGTTCGAAAACCAATAAAATAAACAACAAAAGTCCAACCTACAAGAAATTGAAATATATATTTAATAACAAATAAGACAACCGAGTGTCTCCATCTAGTGGGGTTTTCCTATTCCCATCGTTAAATTAGTCATTTGTGTTTTTTTCTCAAATTAAGTTTTTATTTTTTTAGTGGGCTTTCTATATCTATTATAAATGATTTTACTATGTCAAAGAAAGAATAATAAATTATAAAAATTATCTTTGAAATATGATAATAGTTATAATTTTACCGTTAAATTTTTAATTATAATATTCTAATAATTAAACTTATAAAATTTTAAAATTAGATTATAAATAATAATTGAATCTCGATTAATATCATTATTAAAATTTTTATAATTATGTATGTTTGACGGTATAATTTTAATATTTGAGGATTTAATTTTTATAATTAAAAATTTGATCATATAATTACAATTATTACGATAAATTTTTCATTTACATAGTTAATTGCATTAGGATAAGATGAGAAAATTTAAAAATCAAGGGGCAAACAAGTAAATGGACTGAAATAGTTTAATTGGATTAGTGGTTTTTTTGTCCCATTAATTGAGATGAACTATGCAGCTAATCAAATTTGTAAGGGTCAATCAGAATATAATTCAATGAGTTGGAGACTCTAAAAAAAATGGTTAAAATATTATTTTTGGTATCTATATTTTAAAATTTATTAATTCTTATACTTTTAATTGTATAATTTTAATAATATTTTTAATAAATTTTAAATTTAGTATCTATTGAATATCTATTTGCATTTTTACTCTAAATTTTGAAAAACATAGTCACATTTTGTATAATAATTATTTTAATTATTTAACAAAGTCAGATGAAAATTAACTTCGAAAGACTAAATTTAGGTTTCTGTATTTGTAGTAGTAATAATAATATTATGCAAATCAAAATTTAGGTTCAATACAGATTTAACTTAAATTATTCTACTCTAATTCAGAAAAGGTTTCTGTATTTGTAATAATAATAATAATAATAAATTATTCATTTGATTTTATAATATATCCGTATAGAATACGAAAATTTTTAAAAATAGAAAAATAAAAGAAATTATTTACATAAAATAACAAAATTCATTATTCTTTGATAGATTCTATCAGTTTTCATTGATATCGTGTGATAGATATCGATAGAAGTTTATTAGTGTCATTTGTTTGCTATTTTTATAAAGAGTTTGACATTTTTTCTATTGATAAAAATATTTCTTTATAATATCGTACGTGTATATATATTTTTTGTGAATAAAATAACATACCTTATATTTTGCTTACAAATAAGGCAATATATATATATATATTTTTTGATCTTTGACTAATCTTTTATTTCATTGCCCCGGCGTTACGGAGAGATATTTTCGGTGTAATAAGATCCTTTTATTTCATAATACTTTCTACAATTGCCATGACTAACCTAATTTTCCCTAAAACCAATAAATAAATAAATAAATTCTCTCTCTCTTTTTCTTTGCAGCGTTTAGAAGGTTACTAAAAGAAATAAATAAATAAAAGAAAAAAAAGACAGATTCAGTGACCGTTTCGAATTCAAATTCAAATAAACTTGAATTCTAATCTGACAGCCTTGTATACTTTCGAATGGTGTAAAAAGGCCCCCACAAAGTCCGACAAGGACTCTACAGATGGCGGTAACACATTCGTCTGTGACGCTCTCAAAGTAACCCACAGGTGAAACTAAGTAGCTTAAAATGGACCCCACTTTCAATGTCCGCTCCTAACGAATACCGAGCGTTGAATCGACGGTCAGGATCTTTCCGAATTCAAAATCATCAAAATTCCCCGCCCTAAAGCAAAAACTGTAATTAAAGCCCCCTTTATTATAAATCCACACTTGCCTTCTCTTTCACTTTCGATAACGCTCTCTTCTTCTTCTTCTTCTTCTTCAATCTTCAAAATCAAAATTCTCATGAAATCGTAATTCCCTTTCAAACTCCAAGAACTTTAACTATCTTTTCTTTCCCCCCTTTTTTCCCTTTTGTTGTTTTGATTTTTGATTCTTTGCTTTCTTGGTGTTTCTCTCTCTCTTTCTCTCTAACGCCAAGAACGCTGAAATTCAAATTAGAGAGAAATTTGAAGTCTTCTTTGAATTTTACTCTCGAATTCTCAACTGGGTTTGATTCGATCCGCCATGTCTACCCATAATCGCCGTCCTTCGTTTTCGTCGTCGACGACGTCGTCGTTGGCCAAACGACAAGCGTCCTCGGCCTCGTCGTCGGACAATGTAGGAAAGGTTATGGCGGTTCCACCACACTTGGCGAAGAAGCGAGCGCCACTTGGTAACCTAACGAATTTTAAGAATGTGTCTCATAGTGCAGCCAAAAGCTCTGTTCCGCCTGCTATTATGGTACCTACTTACTTTACACCTGAGTCTTGATTATGTTTTTGTTTGATTTCTTTTCATTGTCTTGGATTTTTTTTTGTGGGTTTTTATATTTTTCTTTCAGTAGGGTTTTTTATTATTTGGTTATTTTCTTAAGGGGGTTTTGGATTTTGGGTTTTGGGGTTTTCTGAAATGGATTGCTTATTATTAGTATGGTTGTTCACCGCTTTAGATTGCTAGAGGCTGAATGACAATGGATGAAAAATGTCGCCTGAATTCTTTGAATTGTTCATTAATAAAGGGTTGAGCTGTCTGGATTTTCGCCGAAACTTTGACTGGGAAATGGGATCTTCTTATCATTTCCTTGGTTTTTTCCGTCAATCAAGAAACTTTGTAGCAAGTAGCTAAGATTAAAATTATGGGCGGATCTTTATAACAAGAAGGGGTCTACATTCCTATAACAATTTTATATTCAGCGTGTCACTTCTCAAGGTTTTTGGGTAGCTGAGATATCACTATTATATTTTTCTAGCATTGTTATGTTTTCATAGCTGTGTTTGTTTCCTTTTGAAGAACAAGTATGAGAAATCGATATATACAATGATTTTTTTTCTTCTTTCAAACAAGTCCTCGGATTTACAATTTGGATATGATTTTTGGTCAAATCCTTTTTTTTTTTTTTAAAGTTTATGACAGCGGCATGTGCCTCTTTGTTTGTTTAAATCTTGTCAATGGAACGCAGTTCCATTGTTAAATATCTGTACTCTTTACTGTTTTAACCTATAATCAACCATGATTTTGAAGCATTACGAAATGGAATTTCAAATTTGCAGGTGCCTTGTGCAACCAAAGCTGTCAAGGCCAGAAAGAGTTCCCCTGCTAGAACTCGCAGCACTAACTTGCCGGTGACCAATTCGACCACATTGGTTGATGTCAAAACGACGAATGCAGTTGCTCCTAGCAATGCTACAGCTTTCTCAAGAACTGATGCCACGGCTGTCTCTAGTTGTATGGATGTCTCTCCCTCTAAATCAGATGGAGTATCAGTTTCCTTAGATGAAACTATGTCTACCTGTGATTCTTTTAAGAGTCCCGACGTCGAGTACTTGGACAATACTGATGTCCCAGCAGTTGATTCTGTTGAGAGGAAAACTAAAAGCAGTCTCTGCATTTCAGGCCCGGCACCAATTAGTAGTCAAGCACCAATTAAAGGTAAGCTCATGGATTAGTTTTTGAGGAAATAATTTTGAAAACATTGGTAATGAATTGAGATGAATTGATTGTTTTTTGTTTGGTTCCCCTTTGTAGGTAGTATATGCAATAGAGATGTACTCACAGAAATGGCAACAGATGGCGATATCATTGATGTAGATATCGATTTCATGGATCCCCAGCAATGTGCTACAATTGCTTGTGATATTTACAAGCACTTGCGAGCATCTGAGGTGATAATCTTCTTTTTCTTTTTCTTTTCTTTTAATTTTTTTTTCCAGAATTTTAATTATAATCTAAAGATTTATTTTGAGTTCTTTGTTCTCAAATTCTTTCCATTGTGTTGTTATTGGTTCAGGCAAAGAAAAGGCCTTCTACAGATTTCATGGAGAAAATTCAGAAGGAAATAAATTCAAATATGCGTGGCATACTGATTGATTGGCTTGTGGAGGTAACTTTTTTTTGTTGACATTATTGGTTTTCAAAGTCAATTCTTCATTCTTTAAGGTTTGACTATAACTATTTAAGTTCCATTTGTAGGTAGCAGAAGAGTATAGGCTCGTGCCAGATACTCTATATTTGACAGTGAACTACATTGATCGATACCTATCAGGAAATTCGATGGATCGACAACGATTACAGTTGCTTGGTGTTGCTTGCATGATGATTGCTTCGTAAGAATCCCAAACCATTAATGTTGTTTCCCTATAAATTTCCTTTTGATTTGATGGTCTGATATTAACTAGTAAGATTGTATACTTCTAGAAAATATGAAGAGATCTGTGCACCTCAAGTGGAAGAATTTTGTTATATAACTGATAACACATATTTTAAAGAAGAGGTATTGCAAATGGAATCTTCTGTCTTGAATTACTTGAAGTTTGAAATGACAGCTCCAACACCAAAATGTTTCTTAAGGTAAGTCGATGCTTATGATGATGTTGGTAACGCTTCTGTTCTTTCACTTTCCTACATTTACCAATGATCTCGTAATTTCTGATTTGTTCTCGTTGTATAGGCGATTTGTTCGTGCTGCTCAAGGCACCACCGACGAGGTTTCATCAATGCAGTTGGAATGCTTGGCCAACTTCCTTGCCGAATTATCTCTTTTAGAATACAGTATGCTTTGCTACGCACCATCACTTGTGGCTGCCTCGGCGATCTTCTTGGCAAAGTTCATACTTCTTCCAACTAAGAGACCATGGGTATGCCACTCATCTATGTTTCCTTCCCTACCATTTTATCGTGAATGAGAATAAAATAACATGGAATTTGAGTAGCCTGCCAATAAACCAATTAAGCTTATACAGTATACTCTTGTCATCTTTGGTACAGAACTCCACCTTGCAGCATTATACACATTATCAGCCATCCGACCTTGTCGACTGCGTTAAGGATTTGCATCGCCTCTGCTGTAACACCCACAATTCTAGCTTACCAGCCATCAGAGAGAAATACAGCCAGCATAAGGTTAGCATCAGAGAGAAATATACTACGTTGTTCTTTTGGCTTCTTTATGTTTTTATACTGATATTTTGATGGTTTTTGCCTCAGTACAAACACGTGGCGAAGAAGTACTGCCCTCCGACGATACCTCCGGAGTTCTTCCAGAATCAAACACAGTAAATTTGTATTCCAATGCTCTGTTGGATTAGATGTAGCAGCAGCCTGACTTAACAGCAGTTAGAAAATAGAGAGAGACATAAAATGCCCCTCCCCTCCCCTCATTTTTGTTGATCCCCCCCCGCTTTGTAAGCTTTTTCTCATCATAGCTTTTGATGTAAGCCAATGCCACTAGTTTTTCTCCACAACATCAGGATCTCGGCGGTTTGTTGTAGCGTTGTAACGAATTATCGAATACCAAAATGCTGAGATTTGTACAAAGTTCATATGCTTCTATTGTCATATTTCTTCAAAACTTTGATATATAGAAGCAATAATGTACTATACTAAAATGAAGGGAGGCAACTCAGATATATCTTAACATTTCTTTATTATATACAAAAACATGGAGGTAGAAAGTACAACCCTTATTTACGTACCAATATCTTCTTTCAATTATATAATATATATAACACAGTAGTACATTCCAAATTTACCACCTTTAGAGGAGATGGACTTTGGGTTTGTGGAGGGCCCAGTTGATATTTTATGGACTGCATCGAGGCCCAGTCAAGACGGGCCTAATATCATTATGGGCCTTCTTCTTTTGTTTAAGCCAGTGACAATCTTCAAAGCCACATGGTTCCTCATCATATAAACTCTCCACGTTTACGGGGCTGATGTAACGTGGACTCCACGTGGGGGTCCCATCCTCGTAGGAGTTATGAGTCAGCCTATGAAGATCTGAGCCGTCCATTTTGATAGTGTAGATCTCACCGTAGGGTTGATAGTGATGTGGGTTCGATATTGGCTCCGCAGATATCCCCGCATTGTCCGTAGTGAACACTAGAACCTTCCCGTACGGACTCCAATTCGGGTGGTTCGCCCGACCCGCCGACCCGCTTTGAAACAGCTTCCTCAACCCGGTTCCGTTCGGGTGGATCAAGAACAGATCGAAACTACCGCCACCGGGATTGTCCCGGTCCGATGAAAATGCGATCCAATCGCCGTCCGGCGACCAACTACACATCGTATCTGTCCATTGTCCCTCCGTAAGCTGGTGAAGCCCTTTGCTCTCACCGTCGATGGCATCCATTATGTACAGGTTCTTGTACCCGGTTCTACCCGACCGGAAAACGATCCATTTCCCGTCGGGTGACGGCGATGGGAAGGCATTGTTTTCACCTTTCGTCGTCAGCTTCTTGATATTTCTCTCGTCGTCATCAACGTTGATTGAAATGATGTCGACTTCAGAACTCACTGGCGCAAAATCGGGACCGGCGCTGGTGTACACTACACCTTCTCGCACTGGATCCCACGCTGTGGAGAACGCCGCGCCCGAGAAAACCTCCCGTTTGTTCGAACCGTCCGGATTGATGACGTATAATCCCGGGAAGTTTGCGTAGGCTATACGGTCACCGGTGGGCGAAAAAGAGGGAAAAGAACCGATGAATCGAAATAAGGATAAATTAGAAACAGGGCTACGAACGTTCTCGAAGAATAGGGGGTTGCTTTTTCTTCCATCGCCCTCCCCTCTGCATTTGTGGTAACCGATACGAGTCCCGTCGGCGGAGATGAACGGATTAAAATGGTGAGAATTAGGCGAAACCTTTTTTGTCAGCTCCTTGAACTCTCCGGTGACGAGGTTGAACAGCTCTATGTGGCGAAAAGATGAATCGGGTCTTCTCGTTGCAACGGCGATGAGGTTTTTGTTAGTCGGTGAAGTGGCCGGAGTGAAGACGTGCAAACCAGGTGGAGTGAGTCGTTCGATTTTCACTGAATCAGGAGAAATTTCTCCATGACTCGGTAGAATTGCTTTGTATATACTCAGCCACTGATCATCGCCTCTCCGGTGAAAATACAGAGTTGAATCATCGCCCCAACACGGCCAGCCACCGTGTTCGACAACCTTAACTCGGCGACTTCCGTCGCGAGTTAGAAAGATGTATAAATCAGTACTTAGTTCTTCCACCTCACCAGCCCAACCATTCTCGCCGTAAGAAGCCACAGCCGTCCAAATTCCAGAAGGCGAAACAGAAGGGCTAAAATCGGCGAGTCCATAGGGCGTCAATCGCCGAGTTATACCCGATTTCAAATTTTTTGAGTACACGGCCGCCCAACTCGTTCTGGACTTACCAGGGTCATCGTGAGTCGACACGTACACCAAATAATCGCCACTTAAACTCGGCCGATCTTTGAAAGAAACCCTAACTTCGTTTTCCTGTTCATCATCCAAAAGGGAAATTTGCAGTCGATGAGGAATTTCCAGCTCCGACCGTCGTCTAGCGCTAATTCCAGTACCGCCGAAAATAACATCGTAGAAGATTTTGGAGATTCCGTTTCTCTCTGTGACATAGACGACTTCCAAATCCGGCCTTAAGAACTGTGATTGGTTCGTTAAAAGAGATATTAGGGAAGGAGATGGCGACGCGGAAGGGAAATGGCCATTGAAATTGACGGATTGGCCGTCGGTGACTTGGATTTCTGTAGAAGGGTAGCTGTTGCCGTCAGCCGGTAGGGTGAAGATATCGAAGGTGTAGTAGGACCTTCCGAGGGTGGTGAAGACTATGCTGTCGCCACTGCGGGCATCGCCACCTGTAGCCGCCGCAGACGACGCCGGAAGGAGAGATGAAAACTGTAGAAGAAAACAGAGGAAGAGCAGAGGCATGCCGATTGTGAAGACAGTCGAGACAGGGAGTAGAGAGATTGTGGAAAACCGCGAAGATTAAGATGTGATGCTATGGTCAAGTGTGTGTGGTCGGATAGCCGACACGTGGCAGATAAGTTGGTCCTACTTAATTAGCTGTTTTGTTGACGTGGCAATGTTGGATTCGCTTAGTTATAATTATTTGTCCGGCCAAAGTTTTGCTGGTCAAAGTTTATTTCATGAAAAAGGAAAAAATTTACAATTACATATTCTTCAATCTATTTTCTTTATATGTAGTACAATTGTACTCCTTTTAATTCGAAATTTACATTCAGACTAAATTTCAACTCGTTCATTTTGGTCGTATTTTCACTTTAATTTATTCTGTTTGTTTGAACTTTAAACAAAATATCATTTTAATCTCTTAAAAACGAAAATAAATATATTCCACATGCTTGAGTCACATACAGATGACCAGGAATTTTATGTTTATTGGTTTGTGGTAAAGCAAATACAACAAGTAAATGAGCAAAAAATTCAAGATGTGAAGTAAGTATCATATATTAACAACACAACAAACTGTTTACAAACTACAGGATACAAGACTTTAGGGCATCAACCCTAACACGTGTTTGGTGAACGATTGTGCAGCAAAGTTCGAAGGAATGAGAAGAATAGTTCTCCAAGGGTAAGTTCACTTGAACCAAGTTTCTTAAAGAACTGTGCATGAGGAAGAGGCAAGCAAAAGAGAAGGAGAGGATGGTGGTAATTCAATCAGTGTCTGCGATCCTTCAAAAGAACTTTCCTGAAAAATAAAAGGATCCAGGTATGTTTTCTTTTCTTTGTGTGATTGGGAAGAAAAAGATAGAGAAAGCTATGTTAGGTCTTGGTGTGTCCTTTAATGTAATGCCATACTTCATTTACCAAGAACTAAAATTAAAAGACTTAATTGAGACTAGAGTAGTAATACAATTAGCTGATATTTCTTTTATTCATCTATTAGGAATCATAGAAGATGTCCTTGTTCAAGTTAATGACCTTCTTTTCCCTGCTGATTTTTACATTCTTAAAATGGAAGAACCCATGTCGATTTCATCTGCATTGATCTTTTTTCATCGGCTTTCATAAAAACAACCAAGATCAAGATCGATGTGGATGAAGGTACATTGTCAATTGAGTTTAATAGGTGAGGTAGTTAAATTAAATACTTTTTATGCTATGAAGTCCCCCACCGTTGGGCATGTGTAGTCTTTGTGCCAGATTGACATATTTGATTGTCTTCAGCATGAAGTAGTTTAGGACATCTATGATGATGACGAGGATGATTCAGGCAAATTGATCTCAGTTGAGGAGCTTCCCACTTTATCCATGACAAAATCTGTAAGTATGCCTTCTCGTTCTGATAATGATTCGTCTAAAAAGGTGCTTCCTTCTGTCATGCAGGCAACTATAGTGGAATTGAAGGAGCTTCCTGACCATCTAAATTATGCCTATCTTAGAGAAACTGAAACGTTCCCCGTGATTATTTCAAAGAATTTGACTATTGAGCAAGAAGAGCAATTTGTGAAGGTCTTGCAAAGATACAAGTTTGCCATTGGGTAGACATTCATAGACATCAAAGGTATTAGCCCCACGGTGTATGCACTAGATCACTTTTGAAGAAGGGGCAAAGCCATGTCAACAACCCTAGCGGCGTTTGAATCCCGTACAGAAGGAAGTCGTGATGCAAGAGGTCTTTAAACTCCTTGATGCAAGTATTATCTACCTTATTGCTGATAGTGAGTGGATTAGCCCCATACGAGTAGTACCTAAGAAAACAGGTGTTACTATAGTTAAAAATGAAGAGGGTAGGTTAATTCTTGTAAGAATTCAAAATGGATGGCGAATGTGCATAGACTTTAGGAAGTTAAATGTCGTTACTAGGAAATATCACTTTCCCATCCCATTTATAGACCATATGCTTGAGTGGCTAATTGGAAAGCCTTTCTTCTATTTTCTTGATTGTTTTTCGGGATTCTATCATATCCCGATTAACCAGAAAGATCAATAGAAGACGACCTTTACATGCCCCTTTGGCACCTTTTCTTTCAGAGGGATGTCGTTCGAGCTGTGTAATGCTCTAGGTACTTTTTAGTGTTGCATGATAAGTATCTTTTCTAAATTTATAGAGAACTGTATGGAGGTTTTTATGGATGATTTCACTGTTTATGGGGACTCATTTCATGATTGTTTGTCAAACTTATCAAAGGTACTAGAGCGATATATTGAGTCGAACCTTGTGCTTAATTTTGAAAATTTTCATTTTATGGCATCGTAAGGGATTGTACTTGGACATATTATTTCTCAGCATGGTATCGAGATTGATCCTACTAAAGTTAATGTTATTGTTAAGCTCCTTTACCCCACAAACGTGAGGGAGGTTCAATCTTTTCTTGGGCATGCAAGTTTCTACCGCAAGTTTATTAACGATTTCAGCAAGATTTCTCAACCAATGACCTATGTTCTTCACAAGGATGTGGATTTTAAATATAGTGATGAATGCAAAGAAAACTTCGATGTGCTAAAGAACGCCCTGTTGTGTGCTCCGATTATTCAAGCTCCTCATTGGGATCTTCCCTTCGAGATCATGTGTAACGCGAATGACCATTCTGTTGGAGCAGTTTTGGGCCAGAAGGTGAATAAGAAGCATCATGTGATCTACTACGCTTCAAAGACCCTGAATCCGACCCAATGTAGCTACACCATGAAGGAGAAAGAGTTTTTAGCTATTGTTTTTGCTCTTGAAAAATTTTGTTCTTATATTTTTGGATTTGAAGTTATTGTCTTTTCTAATCATGCAGCTTTGCGGTATCTTATGTCGAAAAAGGAGTCCAAACTCATAATATTGAGGTGGGTTCTTCTCCTCTAAGAGTTTAACCTGAAGCTTCAAGACATAAAAGGGTGTGAAAATGTCACTTCTGATCACTTGAGCAGACTAGTGGCAAAAGGTGGTTGTCTCTTATTCTAATGGAGACTTCCCTGACCATACACTGATGTAGGCAAACGGTATTTACATGACTCCCTAGTATGCAGACCTCGTTAATTATCTGACCACAGGTGAATTCCTTTATGGATTGAATAAGCATATGCATGATAAAATTAAGAATGAGTCCAAATATTATGTCTGGAAAGAGTCGTATTTGTGGAAATTTTATTCTGATCAAATTGTTAGGAGGTGTGTCCCTAATGATGAATTCTTTTCTTTTTTTAGCAATTCGTTTAGGACTAAAGTGCCCACTACATACATGCTTATGATAGAATGCTAAAACAGAAAAATTTAAAGTGTTCACCATTCACCTTCATCCATTCTCACCATCACTTGTAATTAATTAATCAATTTAGTTGTACAAACATTTATCAACGTATTCATTTAACCTATGCATGTGTCATTTCAATATTTAAGTTCAACATTTATTTTTAGTACAAAGTCCCTATGTCTGACCTTGGTTCTCACCAGGATACCTCTATTAAGTTTGCACTAGGGATTAATATAAGAAAACTTGTAATACATAGAGTGCATAATTCTTTATCAATATTCAACGCAACAACGCCATTGCTAGGGATGGTGGTTCTTCAAGTGTTGGCTTCGTTTTCTTTGTTTCTCGATTTTCAAGGTCAAGGGATTCAAGTTTTCGTTTCAAGTCACTTAATGCATAAAGGGACTCAATGGATTGTTCTTCCTCATTACTCACTGATAGGAAGTCTGATTCAATCCCCTCACTGTCACTGCTCCATTCCATATCCTCTTATAGATTACATGATTCTGATTCATCAGGATATTTCAATGCATTGAATACATTGTACTTCACCTACTGATCATTTACGCACATGATTAGCTCGCCTTGGTGGACATCTACCATAACTTTTCTAGTAGATAAAAAGGGTCTGCCAAGAATGATAAGTATGTCTCTATCGGCTTCATAATCCAATATTATAAAATCTATGGAAAATATAAACTTGTCTATTGAACAAGCACATCCTGAATTTTGCCCTCTGGATGTGTGATGCATTTGTCAACGAGCTAGAGGGATACAATTGTAGGTTGAGCCTCTCCAATCCCCAATTTCTTGAAGATGGATAATGACATCAGGTTAATACTGCTCCCAGATCACATAATGTGTGACCTACGTCTATCCTTCCTATTGAGCAATGAATGGTGAAACTGTTGGGGTCCTACATCTTCTCAGGAATATTATGCTTAAAGAATGCATTGCTTTCTTATGTTAATGCGACAATCTCAACTTTACCGAGTTTCCTTTTTTTTGTTTTTTTTATAGGATATCTTTCAAAAATTTAATGTAGCTCGACATTTACTCAAGGGCCTCTACCAGTAGAATATTCATGTGAAGTTTTTTGAATACATCAAGAAAGCTTCTAAATTAGTTTTCGTCATTCTTTTTCTTAAGTCAATTCGGAAAAGGTGGAGGTGGACGTAACTCAGGTGTTGCATCTGTAGTCTAAGTGCTCACAAATGAGACTTTGCGTTCGTTATCCTTCATTGAATCTTGCTTCTTTTCCTTCTTGCATTGCGTCGAGTCATTCTACATCGACTTTTCTTGTGTTGGTTTATCTGTTGTTTATTGATCATTGGTTGTTTTGATTTGGTCGATTAATCGTTGGATTGATGGGTTGCTTGTCTTTGATTTATTAGTGGTCAAAGATCTCCCACTTCTTAGTGTCACCATCAAACACTACTCTTTACTTGAACTTTCTGAGTTCCTAGGGACTTCCATATTACTCGACAATGTTCCTCACGACCGATTTTTAGCTCTTCAACTATCTTACCCACTTGAAGCTCTAAGTTTTGAATTAACGATGCCTAAATCTGCAATGACATGTTGTTCTTCTACATATATTCTTTCAAAACAGCATCCAATGGAGGGGAAGAACATGAGGCTTGTTGGGATTGGTGTTTTATGTGGCCTTGGTTTCCCTAATGGAAACCTTGTAGCACTTCTTATTGGGGTTGATGCCCTAAATCTCATGGTTTTTTAGTTTGTAATTTATTTTGTACAGACAGATTATTTAATAAAATAAGTTGTTATTTTATTTGACATTTAACTGCAAAAACCCAAAAACTAATAAACTAAGATCCAAGGTCATTTGATGAAGCTTAAACATGTACGTGGTGACATACAGGTAGATCTTGTTTAAGTAATAACCTGAATGGTCTGTAGTAGATGGATAAAGTTGGGTACCTTATACTGGTAACACTACGAATACGACTTATTTTGTAATTGTTACAATTATTGTAAAGTGTTACAAATCATTTAAATACAATCATTCATATGTAGACATTTGAGTGAGGGTATCCTATACAAAGAGTTTGTATAAGACCGAACCATGAAATGACTAGTTTCTTTCTGTTACATTGTTGCTTGAAGAGACTTATATTTCACTAGGATGACCATAGGTGACCTGACCTTAATCCTGAGTGAGCTGTGAACTTTTGATTATGAGGGCAGTCATTTGATCTGTATGAGTGAAGGCGGCTAGATTCGTCCAAGTGGGGAGCTGAGAACGCAGCTATACAATAAGGAATGCACTCGTTCTCGTTATTAGGATAAGTGGATAATTGCTTGTTGAAGGATTGATTTTGGGTCTTGAACAATATGGTGCCTCACCCTCTCACTGGCCATAGAGAGGTCTAGTTATAGTGGGACTGTGACTAATTGTTCATTAGAAGAATCAGTGGTACTTAAGGAGTTAGATGTAACTATAGGGGTAAAACGATAATTTTGATCCAGATGTACGTAAGAGCAATTTGTGAAGGGTTAACGCATCATTGATTGGTATGGACACAGGAATAGATCTACAGTGCGAAGAATGCAATTGTCAGTCTTTAATGAAGTGACCGGATGTTAATGAATATGGATTAATTTAATTAAAGAGTTTAATTAATTAATCTTGTATCATTGGAGCTTCTAAAACTGTAGGTTCATAAGGTCCTCTTGTTAGCTCAATAAGGATTAATAAGAATCAATTAATTTTGGATTAATTTGAATTGTTCAAATTAATTATATGAGATACAATTAATATAATGTATGTTGATACATTATAATATATTGTTTGATAAGAGAAATAAATATTTGAATGTGATTCAAATATTAATTATATGAATATGATTCATATAAAAACTATAGGTTAAAATTAATGTAAATTTGATTCATATCAAAACTATAGGTTATATTATATGTGACATAATATAAACTAGAGGTTATATATTATATGAGGTATAATATATGGTTTAATTATTAGTTAATTTTATTAAAATTAAATTAAAAAATTCTCCCAGTTATTTTCAAGTAGTGAAGGGAGTTATTCATAACTCCCTTACACCTTTCAAATGGCCTTAGATAGAGCGGTTGAAGAGATGTGTTTTAGATTTGAAATTGAATCGCTGAAGATCTCTCTTACTCTTCATCTTTTTCTTCTGTCTTTGTACAATTTTCTCTCTAGAAATCACAATCCATCATTTTCATCAAAATCAACCAAGGAAGCCCAAACTTTCCTTGATTCTCACCTTGAGAATAACAAGGTAACTTTTGTGGTGATGTCCTCATTGCTGCTGTGTTTGTGTTGCTGTGTTCACGCACTATTTATAGGTTAAATTTAATATGGATGTCATTCATATTAAATACTTTATGTCAAATGAGAGAATATTAAACTATAAGTTATACTACATATGATATGTTATATTAGATATAACATATAGTTTAATGTATGATGTATATAATAAGTGAGTTATTATATATATACACACACATATACATATTTATTAAACTAATTAATTTGAAAGTTAGTTTTTTAATGAATTATGTCTAAATAATAAGTTTTCTTTAAGGAGTTATTTGATAACCCCCCTCCCGATTCTCGGGTACGTGGGAAGTTTTTTTTTTTTTTTTTTTTTGGAGATATTCATTGATCTTCTCATGCATTAAACGCAAAATTGGAATTGGCTCCCAAGTAAAACTCTCTAAAAACTTCTCCTCTAAAAAAAAAAATTTCTCTAGAAAATACTTTCCCTTTCATCCAAAATAATACAAAGCCCACACATTCTCGTAAGATACTCACCATCCGAGAATACAGAGGTTTCATTGTGGTGGTGTCTACCTATTTGCCTTTTGGTTGTTGTAACTTTTGGGTGTTCGTGTTCCAAGGAGAATTCGAGGAATTCGTGATTGGAGAGGAATTTTGTGAAGAGAATATTCTTCAAGGGTAAGTAATTCCAAACCCTTTCAATTCCTCTTATTTTACTTCTCATGTTGTTTATTAATTGCATATTATGGTTTCTATCCTCTGTACTTTATGTTTTCTATATAAAAATACAATTGGATACGATCCGCTTCCACACGAGTGTTCACACGTCCTTCAATTGGTATCAAAGTGCTCGTTTTGAGTCCCAATTTTATTTTTTCTGGAATTAAATTTAGATTTGATGGTAGGATTTTAGTGTACCTGCATTTATGTTTGATGAGCATGGGGAATTGCATTTTTGGATGTTTTCAGTATTGGTCTATTTAGTTTTTGTTGCTTATTTACAATTCAATTTGTAAGGGCATGTTGTTTTGGGCATAATTTGCTATCGAGTATATAATTATTATAGTCCGGGTCATTGGTGGTGTTTTCTGGCAAAGATCTAGAATTTTTGGGGCCAAAGCGGAGGAGAACGAAGCAAGAACATACTGTATAGAAGGCGTTCTATACAGTAACCGCGACACTGTACCCTAACGCTGCAATGTTGTATCCGAGCGCGCGATGCTAGTGAATGAAAAAAGTTTTTGTAGCATCATGATGCTAAGGTTGTGACGCTCTGAGGCGTGTTGGCGCAAAGCAGACCGGCTTGGCAAGCGGTTCATGATCCAGGAAATTTGAACCGGTGGTTCGGTTCCTTCTGCAGTTCAGCAACAATTTTTATAATAATTAGTTTTTTAATTAATTAAATTAATATAATAGTTATATTAATTTAATTAAGGGTTAAGAGGCCAATCCCAGTCCAAAATATTGTTGTTTAATTATGCATTAGATGCATGTTAATTTTATTTTATTTATGTCATAATGTATGTCATATAGTCAAAATCCTACCATAGATATGCATAAATTCATGTATCATTTTAATATAATTGTTATATTATAAGCTTGCATGAACTTTATTGAGCATGCTCATGCATCATATAATATAATGGTTATAATATATATTTGCATGCATAAATAACATATTCATGATCATTTATATTATAAATGTTATAATATATAGTTTCTTATGTATGGATGTATGTTATTACTTTTCATTACTTTAGTATATAACTGTTATTGTATGGTACGCAATGAAAAATTAGATTGGATATTGCATGACACCACTTTAGGTAAATTATAAATGTTATCATTTTTAAAGTATGTCATTAGATGCAATCTTAGGTTTTAGTTTGTTTCATTTTACTTTATAATAGTTATAAGTTAAATGAAATTAAAAATTAAAATATATATAAAAAGTTACATGCTAACATAGGTTTGAAATCATTTTTTAAATAGTTTAGAATTTGATTAACTTTAGACTTATGATCACAGAGTTTCTAATAAGATTAGAAATAGGTTTAATCTTTTAATCAGTTTAATAGAATTAAATTGGTTTGTTATAAAAGATTAAATTTGTAAAACAAATAAGGGACCTTTGTCTAAGGATGGTTCGATCTAGGTTGGGGTATTTAAACTGACAGAAACAGAACATCCCTACCTAAGAGCTGACCTGGAAGGTGAATTAAATAGATTTGTTACAAGCATATAATGGTTGATTAAAGTTTTTCAAAGTGTTTAATGAACAATAATCAACATTTTTTAACTATTCAAAGCAAATGTTACATTGGACAAAGTTAAGGAACACTTAGTAAAAATAATTAGCCATATTTTTCTAAGTTAATTAACCATAGGTAAAACACTCAATGTGAGAAAATTGAGGTATATGATACTTCATCTTTTTTTTTAATCATATTTCTCCCTAAAAGTTCACACCGTGAGACCTATACTCGGCCCCGAGGCACCTTTGCTTGTGTTCCCCTACAGGTGGTGTTTGTATAGGTTAATAACAAAGTGAATGGAGAGAGTATTTATAGTAAATTGGAGTGGGACATGTATCAACACATCATGCGATCTCTCTCATTAGTTTGTAGTAAAATTTCATGCTTAGCCTCAAGACACCTTTACTTGTGTCCCCCTACAGATGGCATTTTCATGAATTTTTACTCACACTCTAGAAATGGATAGGATTGGTTTAGTTTTTACCCCAATCGATTTTTTCCTATGGTTGGCTCATTGAGGTGGAACTTTAGAATCTAAAATGAGGGGTTACATTTGTTGAGTAAGTTAAAAATTTTGGGACCAAACAATGGTGACTAATAATAATAGGAAGAAAAGTTGTTCTGGTGTAATTATTCGTTGAGATAGTCTCAATTTAGTAAAGGGGTAATTGATCACCTTACGGTGGTTTTTACCCTGTCCCACTAAAACATCATTGCAAAATAGATGTCACATAGGGTGCACAAATTTATTTTTTTAAATTGATTGGTTATCTAAACTAGGTAATGCTTGTATAACTCATAGATAAATTGTACGTTTTCAGCAATTTCAAATATGACAATCGCTATGTTAAATCTTTTTTCCACCAACAAACTTAATGGCGATAACTACGCCACATGGAAAAATACTATCAATATAATGTTTATTATCGGTGACTTGAGATTCGTCCTCAAGTCCCACCTACTAATGCCACCTAAAATGTTCGGAAGGCATATGAGCGATGGATTAGGGCAAATGAAAAGGCCCGGACGTATATGTTGCGTGCTTTAATTGTGTTTGTGCTTTTAGAGATAAATGATGATGAGAATGAATGATTATGAAAAAGGTGTTTAATCTATCTCTTAGTATGAAAATGATGCTATGTGTTGGATTGATGATAGATTTATGTTCGTGCACACCTTGCTAGTGCATACAAGTTCTCTTAAGCTAAACCAGAGTATAAATCTAACCTAAGTATCCTGGTAAGCCTAGGGTCGAACACAGGGACTCTAGAGAACACTAACGTAGGTTTGGCCTTTGGATCTATTATAGAGGTTTCCTAATTGCTTGATGTGCGTTAGTTATGTACACTAAACTACTGGCATGCATGTAAGAAGAAACAAGAGTTCATAAACAGAGAAAAAGGTTTCGTCCATGATTGCCTTAAGCGTAGATGATATCCGTTGATTTCCTAGTGGGAATAACAAGCCTATATAAGCACAACGACAATGAAATGGAAATGGTACAGATGTCTGCTAAAATCTAAGTGTATGTGTGATGCATTGGAGATTTGTTCTTTAATTCATGCTCAACATCTCTCGATGCGGATGCCACACTTATCCTATCTCTAGGATTTATTCGTTAGTTAAAATGGACAGACAAGTAACATGAATAATTTTGTCTCTAGAATTACTTCATGCCCTAGTTTAATGCATCCAACAATTAACTACTCTCTCGAGTGACTAATTGTGTTTTCACTTCAATCAACTGATTAAGTGAATTCAAGCAACAAATTTTATGCACTTATTAAGCCAAAAGATTCACATACACAACAACTTTGAAAATTACAAATGGAGAGGTCTCTCTTGAGCTTCTCTCTGGCAACACCTCGTTACCAACCGTGGAAATTGACTATCATCCTTTCTATTTCTTGCTTGCAGTTGGTAGAAGTGAAAAATTACTAACTCTCTAACTAGCTAACTGGCTAACTGGCTAACTCCTTCATTTGTAGGCAACTCCTCCTTATATAGGTAATCTACTCAACCACTTAGTGATGTGATTGCATTAAATTCCATACCCTGAGACAGCCACCTGCCATTCTACCTTAATCAGACTCCGCGAATAGATGCCCATGCCCGCAAGTTCTGATTTGACGTGGATTGCACGAGCCAAATGTATCTTTCATGTGTTGGGTAAGCTGGATGCATGCCCTTTGCGTTGGCTTTGTCTACAACACTTAGTGAATTTTTTTTATTTCTATATTAAAGTGTGTTAGTGATGTAGTTTTTTTTTTTTTTTTTTTTTTTAATTTTGCATTAAAGTGTGTTAGTGATGTAGTTTTTCACTTAAGAAGATACTTTTGCATGAGTTTATCACATATATACAATTTCATGTGTTTTCCTTTATAATGAGTGTGTTTACATCACTTATAATCCTAATTATTCCAAATTTGAGAGAATAATAACTTGTATTTCTACAAGTGATCAGTGTATCTTGGCAAGCTTATCTATAGTCTTGGGCAAGAAGCATGTGCTCATGCTCACTACCTGTGAGATTATGGAGTCCTTGAAGGGAATGTTTAGATAATTGTCCACTCAGCTCAGGCATGCCACTCTTAAATACATCTTTAATTCCAGTATGAAAGATGGGCCTCTGTTCGAGAACATATTCTAAACATGATGGTCCACTTTAACAAGGCAGAGATGAATAGGCATGTCATTGATGAAGCTAATCAGGTTAGCTTTATCTTGGAAACTTCACCTGAAAGTTTTCTGCAGTTTCGTACAAATGAGCTATAGACTATAACCTGACCACCCTACTCAATGAGCTACAGACTTATCAATCCTTCACGAAATCAAGGGTCATCCTCTAAGAATTTCAACAGAGGTTCGACTTCTAGAACCAAGTCTATACCATTTTCTTCCGGTACAAAAAAGTGGTAGAAGAAAAAGGGAGACCTGGGGAAGGCTAACCCACCAACTGCTGTCCTAAAAAGTAAGAAGGCCAATACTGCAAAGGGAACATGTTTCTATTACAACCAAGAGGGATATTGGAAGAGGAACTATCCCAAATACTTAGCATAATGATTTAGCCTTGCAAGGTAAATGTGATTTACTTGTGTTGGAAACATGTTTAGTGGAGAATGATGATTTAGCCTGGATAATTGATTTAGACGCTACTAACCACGTTTGTCCTTCATTTCAGGGAATTGATTCCTAACGGTAGCTAAAGACTCGTGAGATGATGATCCATGAAACATTGTCTCAGTGAAAGTAGTGAGAGGACTTCGACTCTGTTTATAGAAATCATATATTTTATTAGATAATATATATGTTGTTCCTAGTTTGAAAAGGAGCCTGATTTCTGAAATTTTTTTATTAGAACAAAAGTACTCTTTAAATTTCAATGTAAATAAAGTGTTTATTTACAAGAATGGTGTAAATATTTGTTCTACATATCTCGAAGATAACCTTTATGTGTTTAGGCCGTTAGCAATAAAGGCTCTCCTAAATATTGAACTGTTTAAAACTGCAGTAACTCAAAACAAAAGACAGAAAATTTCTCCTAAAGAAAATGACTAACTTTGGCACCTAAGGCTAGGTCGAGTAAATCTCAATAGTATTGAGAGATTGGTTAAGAGTGTACTTCTAAGTGAGTTAGAAGAAAATTCTTTACCTGTATATAAATCGTACCTCAAAGGTAAAATGACTAAGAGACCTTTTACTAGAAAAGGTCATAGAGTAAAAGAGCCCTTAGAAGTTGTACATTCGGACCTATGTGGTCCTATAAATGTTAAGGCAAGAGGAGAGTTTGAATATTTCATAACTTTCATTGATGATTATTCAAGATATGAGTATGTTACTTAATGCAACATAAGTTTGAAGCCCTTGAAAAGTTCGAGGAGTATAAGGCTAAAGTTGAAAATGCATTAAGAAAAAGAATTAAAAAACTTCGATCTGATCGAGCTGAAGAGTATATGGATCTAAAATTCCAAGACTATTTGATAGAACATGGAATTATATCCCAACTCTCAACACCTGGTACACCTCAGTAGAATGGTGTATAAAAAAGGAGAAATCGAACTTTGTTGGACATGGTTCCATCTATGATGAGTTATGCTTTCTTACCTGACTCGTTTTGGGGTCATGCAGTATAAACTGCAGTCTATATTTTGAATTGTGTTCCATCCAAGAGTGATTCTGGAACACCTTTGGAGTTATGGAATCGTAAAGGTAGTTTATGCCATTTCAGGATCTGGGGTTGCCCAACACATGTACTTGAGGCTAATCCTAAGAAATTGAAACCTCGTTCAAAATTGTGCCTATTTGTAGGTTACCCCAAAGGAACGAGAGGTGGTTACTTCTACGATCCTAAAGATAATAAAGTGTTTATGTTAGAAAAGGACCAGAATAAGGAGCACAAACCATGCAGTAAGATAGTATTGAATGAACTTTCCAGCAAAATTAATGAACCATCAACAAGAGTTGTTGAAGGGACAAGTACATCAACAAGAGTTGTTTAGGTTCATTCATCTAGTAGGTCACATCCACCTTAACTAGGAGCCTCGACATAGTGGGAGGTTGCGAACTCGGCTATTCATTATATGGGTTTAATAGAAACTCTAGTCGTCATATCTGATGGCAACGTTGAGGATCCATTGTTCTATAAGAAGGCAATGGAGGATGTAGACAAAGATGAATGGATCAAAGCTATGGATCTTGAAATGAAGTCTATGTATTTCAATTCGGTCTGAGATCTTGTAGATCAATCCGATGGGGTAAAACCTATAGGTTGTAAATGGATCTACAAGAGGAAAATGGGTGCAGATGGGAATGTGCAAACCTTCAAAGCTAGACTTGTGGCAAAGGGTTATACCCAGGTTGAGGGAGCCGACTATGAGGAGACTTTCTCACCTATTGCCATGTTGAAGTCTACCAGGATACTTTTGTTCATTACCGCATACTATGACTATGAGATTTGGCAAATGGACGTTAAGACTTCCTTTCTAAATGGAAATGTTGAGAAGACCATCTATATGCAACAACCAGAGGGATCAGGTTAAGAGTGAAAGGTTTGTAGGCTTAATCGGTCTATTTATGGATTGAAAGAAGCTTCTTGATCTTGGTGAAGGAATGAAATATCATGCAACAGAAGACTTCAGAATCAATAAGTACATAAACTACATTTAATTTGAGTTTTAAGCATGTTGTTTATAAGATATTCAGAAAAAGGGTTTGAAACACATATTACCTTTGAAATTTTTCTTCTCAAATTCAACTGAAATCCACCAAGATAGAGCTTGAAACTTCAAGAGGACTACCACCAAGATCTTCTCTACTATGCTCAAGCTGGAACGTGTGGTGGAAACACTTAAATCAAGTTGAATTGATGAAGAACAAGTGAGGGATGTGTAGGATTTTCAGTTTTTCACTTCAGCAAGTAAAACTCATAATGCCTTGATGATCTTCATGCATAGAGCTTCAATATATAAGTAGAATTCATGCAAATATACAGGGTTGCATGACGGATAGCTCCAACTTGAAGATCACTACAAGAAGGTATTGGATTTTGGTGATAATCCATCAACATTTGTTAGTGGGTTTTTCCCAAAAAATGGAGAAATCCCATTAACTTAAAATGATTTCAAAAAATCATTTCATCTTTTGTTATTTAAATTCGTTTTACAAAATTAATTTAAATAAAACTAATTTTAATTAATTTTTAATTAAACTTTTTAATTAATTTTAATTATCAATTTCACCAATAAATCAATTTTATATTTAAATCATAATTTAAATATTAATTGATTTTCGAATATCGTTTAATTTTGATTAAACTAAACGTTTTTAATTGTATCATATACAATCAATCGAAAACCTTAAAATTGAATTCGAACATTTCAAATTCATAATCCTAATTTCATACATCAATACTCAATTTATTATTCCAATTTAATGAGCTAGTAGAGGGACCTAATGGACCTACAGATCATGAGCTCCAACGATCTGTAATTAATTCATTAAACTCTTTAATCAAATTAATTACTATTTGTTAACTATCAAGACATACCACTATAGCTCGATAGTTGCACTCTCCTTACTGTAGATATATTTCTGTCCATATAAACCATAATCAGTAAGTTGATCCTTCACAGGTCGTTCGTAATTACAACTGGGTCAAAATTACCATTTTACCCCTGTAAATACATCTTGTTCCTTAAGTTCCCACTGACCCTCCAATGAACAATTTCATTCATAATACTACTGCAAGTTCTAGGACATTCCCAACAATCTCCCACTTGGACTAAAACTCCAGTGAGAATAAATATATGCAATGTAATGTTGAGAAACATAAAGGAAAAATACAATAAATTAAGCATCTCTAATACCATAGATATTCTCCCACTTGCCCTAGATTATGTTGCTCGGAGTCCTAGTCCAACCAGGTGACCCTCAAACACTTTAGTCGAGATGGCCTTAGTAAATTGATCAGCAAGGTTGTCTTCAGAGGCTATCTTCGTGACGATCACGTCTCCTCGGTGTATTATCTCTCTAATGAGATGGTACTTCTCTCAATATGTTTTCCGCATTTGTGACTCCTTGGTTCTTTTGAGTTAGCACAACACCACTATTGTCACAATACAGTGTGATAGGAAGGTGCATATCTGGAACTACTTTCAAGTCAGCCAAGAATTTGCGTAGCCATATTGTTTCTTTATCGGCTTCACATGCGGCTATGTATTCTGCTTCCATTGTGGAGTCAACAATACAAATTTTCTTAATGCTTCTCCAAACTATAGCTCCTCCATTGAGAGTGAAAACTGATCCTGAAGTAGATTTCCTTGAATCCACGCCAGTCTGGTAATCAAAATCAATGTATCCGGTAAGGATCAAATCCTTAGGTCCATACACAAGCATATAGTCCCTCGTTTTCCTTAGATACTTGAGGATGTTTTTTACAGCAATCCAATGACTGTGTCCTAGATTGGATTAGAACTTGCTGATGATTCCAATTATAAAGTATATGTCAGGTCGTGTACATAACATTTCGTATATCGAACTCCCAACTGCAGATGCATATGGAATTCTTGTCATTTCCTCAACATCTGAAGGTGTCTTAGGACACTGTTCCTTTGACAAATAAATTCCATGTTTAAAAGGTAACATACCTTTTCTAGAATTTTGCATATTATATCTTGACAACATCTTGTCAATATAAGATGCCTGAGATAGTGTTAGGGTTCTATTCTTTCGATTCTGAAATATCTGTATTCCTAGAACGTATTGAGCATCACCCAAATATTTCATTTAGAATTGTGTTACTAACCATCTCTTTATGACAACAAGGAAGCTTGTCTTATTCCCAATGAGCAAGATATCATCAATATAAAGAACTAAGAATGCTACAGTCTTGTTGACTGTCTTCTTGTGTACACAAGATTCGTCAACATTCTTTTCAAAGCCATAAGATTTGATCGCAGTATCAAATCTTATATTCCAAGATCTTAAAGCTTGTTTTAACCCATAAATGGATCGTTTAAGCTCACAGACTTTCTGTCACACCCCGCCTCAGACTACCCTCTTAGCCTGAGAAAGGGCGTGACTGCAGCAATTATCAGCCCTTTTATTGACACTTACTACCTAAAAACTCTTGCGAAAATAACTCTAATACCAATGTACAAATTTAACAATCAACTGATTAAGTAGGCCCATTTTATTACAACAATGTAACATTTATACAACTTCAAGACTTAATTACAAGTTTACAACAACAACTGTAAAACCCTCCGGAGGTGTAACTGTGGCACGCGGCAGACCTTGACCTTAGCAGCACCCTGGAACTCCTCACCTTCCGCTACCTGGGGGGGGTAAAACATAAAACATGGAAAACATGAGCCATAAAGCCCAGTGAGTGGTGCCTTTAGATAAAAAAACTAACTTTGACTACCGAAATATACCTTTTGGAAATCAATTCATAGTCAACAAGAATATTACCATAAGTTCACAATTATTTCTCTATCTAGACCACTGGATTAACCCCAGCTTAACTGCTGGTTAAAAACAATCAACCCTAGCTCGACCACTGGTTATTACATAATACGAACATCCCCAAATTTACCACTGGTTATCCCTGGCATGATCATACCTTTCCCCAGCACTTTCACATGTATATTAAAGCAATGTATCAACAATTCCTGTGGAAACTTTCCCTGTACCCTATTATCCCGCCAATGTGCACATCGACTATTTTCCCGCTAGCTATGCTTAAGTAGCTTGATTATATTTCCTGTCGGTCGTCACCAGACTATCATTTCCCGCCGACCGAAGCCGACTATATTTTCCCGTCAAGTACCTTTTCAAGCATGCTAACTATATATCTCGGGTACAACTTCAGTTTCCAAAACAAACATATAAGTAATATCTTAACAAACATAGTAATCAAATAAACATATATCCCTGATCATGCCAATTTAACATTATCCCCTATATATATTTACCTATATATAGAAATTATATCAACAATACAACACACAATAACCACTCACCTTGGTTGGTTAGGGACTTTCCTTTCCGAAGTTCCTTAAGTTTTCTTGGTTTTCCTTTTGAACCCTAAATTTCAGATTCAAATATCAGCTTAGATTACTCATAGTTCCAGACCTTATTTTAAGATACTTCCTTCTGCAAACATGTTCTGTCTCAGGAAGCTTACCATAAAATCTTAGCTCATAACTCTTCATGGTTTAGCCGAAAACATCAAAACATCAAGATTGGCCCAGCTTACCTGACAGCTCAACCTCTCTGTCTTGTCCTCACTTTTCAGATGGCTTTAAAATCACATCAAACTCACGAGTATTCCAGGAAAACTCCTCGTTCCAAGTTGATGCTACTTCCTATCTTTTCTGCCCGATAGCATCTCCCCTCTTGGAACTTCTTGATCAGCACATGGTCTTGCTACCAACGCATGCGTTCTTCCATCAACGCATAATCTTCTCCCAATTCGTCCTCACACACTCTTCTTTATGTCCTTTGAAGAGAATTTGAGTTCTCATCTGAAGTCCTTGGCCCTATTTATAGGCGTCCAAGATTGCTCCACGGCCGACACCTCCTACTTGGCTACATGTCCAAGTGTCTTTTCTTCACACCATCAACGCATTCTTACATCAGCGCAAGCCAAGGTGTCTTCTTTTCCTTTCACCAACGCATAGCACTCAACTTTGCATGTCTTCTTATGCGTCCACCTCTTTTAATTAAGGCGTAAGAATTCCTCCTAACAAGCCACATGTCTGATGACGTCCTCCATATGAGCTCATCCTTCTTATGCGTCCATTCCACTCAATATGCGTTCACTAGGGTGATGACCAATACCCCTTCTCAATGCATACTGCTAGCCTCGGGTATCAACGCATAGTGTAATCAACAACGCATAGTAGGTCATCAACGCATAGTATGAAATCAATGCATAGCAACCCCTAGTTCCCTTTGGTTTCCAACACAACACCATCGCAACCCAACTCACTCAGTCATCGCAAGCCTTAACCATCGCAAGAGCCAACCACCATGCGTCCAACCTAGCTCATCGCATAGCCCATGTCCAACGCATCCATCGTGCAAGCCATCGTCAACCTCCAACGCATTGCAAGGTCTCACGGCACCAACATATGGCCTCGCTCGGCCGCATCGACGCATAAGCGCTTGGCCGCATCGATTTACCATGTCTCGCTCGATCACATTGATGCATAGGTGCTTGGCACGGTCGTTGGCGTCGACGCATGGGCGCTTGGCATCGACGCATGGGACGACTGCATGGCACCCTCCAGCGCATGCCTGGCCCCGCATCCTCGCACACCCTTGCGTCTGCATGCCCTTTGCACCGCCGACCCTCGTGCCATCCCAACCTTACAACGTATCACTTTCAACATTCTTCCTTCAGCCGTATGGACGCGTACCACCCTTCCAACGCATCCATCGCATCCATCATCCAACTCATCCAATGCATCCATCATATAGGTTTATACTTAGCCAATTTTCTAAGTTTTTCCCCAAAAGTCAAGCTTCCAAATTCACACTTTTTCTTCTCCCTTTGCCCAAGTAATCTCTCCAAGATCTTATGGCCAACGTATAGTAATGCCTAGTCCAACACTTAGTCAATTTTTCATCAATTAAAGCATAACTCAAAACTACTCAAGGAAAATCTATTCAACACTTAGAAATTTCCTTAGCCACCTGCTTAAGTAGGAATAATGGAAATCTGGGTTTCACACTTTCTGCTCCTGTCCTTGTTCGATGAACCCTTCTGGTTGAGACATAAAAATATCATCAAGATGGTCGTTCAGAAAAGTTGTCTTGACATCTATTTGCCATATTTCATAGTCATAATATGTGGGAATGGATAGAAGTATGCTAACCGATTTTATCATGGCAACAGGAGAAAAAGTTTCTTCATAATCAACCCCTTCTCTTTAGGTAAAACCTTTTGCCACAAGTTTGGTTTTATAGGTTTGCACCTTGCCAATTTGGTCTCATTTTCTCTTGTACATCCATTTGAAATCTATAGGTTTAACCCCATGTGGTTGATCTACAAGTTCCCAGAAAGAGTTGAAATACATAGACTCCATTTCAACGTCTATTGCTTTTATCCACTGTTCCTTGTCAACATCTTCCATTGCCTTTTTAAAGGTTAATGAATCCTTTAATCCATCATCATGTATGATGTTTAAAGTTTCTATTAAACCCATATAGCATTTAGGTTGTTGAATAACCCTCTCACTACGTCGAGGCATACTCAACTTTTGAGATGGAGTGACGGGACAAAAATAGTTGTTGATGGACCAGCTTGATCAAAAACTCTTATTGATGTTTCTATAACATCTTTGCATTTCTTGCAATATTAGTTTACTGCGAGGTAGATGATTTTTTATATGATCTTCTTCCAAGAATGTAGCATTTGTCGACACAAATATTTTGTCTTCTTGATGATCATAGAAAAGTCCTTCTTTTGTTTCTTTAAGGTATCCTACAAAGAGGCATAACTTAGACGTGTTTCCAGTTTCTTAGGATTTTATACCAACACATGTGCTGGACAACCCCAGATACGAAAATGTCGTAAACTAGTTTTGGGTTCTTTCCATAATTCATACGGTGTTTCTGAAACACTTTTTGAAGGAACAACGTTTAGAATATATACTGCAGACTATACTGCAAAACCCCCAAAAGGATTAAGGTAACTGAGCATAACTCATCATTGATCGGACTATGTCTAACAAGGTTCGATTTCTTCTTTCTGCAACACCGTTTTGTTGTGGTGTTCCCGGTGCTGTGAGGTGGGATTGAATTCCATGATTGATTAGATAGTTCTAGAATTGTAAATCAATATACTCACCACCTCGATCAAATCGAAGTGTTTTAATCTTTTACTTTTCAAGAGTTTCTGACTTGTGACTAATTAAGTAAATGTAGCCATATCTCAAGTAATCATCAATAAAACTGTCAAAATACTGATAACCTCCCCATGCTTTTACACTCATCGAACTACATAGGTCTGAATGTATAAGTTTGGGAGGTTTTTTGGCACGAAGACCT